>NW_005345270.1:0-307 GCF_000412655.1 Myotis brandtii | reverse complement strand
TTTCACTGATGTCTAAGTCATAGAGTTTTTCTCTTACGGATCATGTTTTTGGCATCATATCTGCATACTCTTTGCCTAAGCACACGCAATGAAGATTTGCCCTACGTTTTATCTTAAAAGTTTTCTAGTATTGAGTTTCACATGTAGGTCTAAAATCCATTTGGAGTCCAATTTTTGTCTGAGATGTGAAAGTTTAGGTCAGAGTTCATTGGTTACATCTAGATATCTAATTATTCTAGCATCATTGGTTGTAGAGAGCATCCTTTCTCCATTGACTTGCTGTTGTACTTTTATCAAAAATCAGTCA
>NW_005345269.1:0-333 GCF_000412655.1 Myotis brandtii | reverse complement strand
GTTGCACTTCTTATATAATAGGGAAATTAAATGTAAAATCAAATGTTGGATATTTATAATTTTTATTACGTAAATTGCCTATTAATCATTGTTGCCCCCTTTTTAAAAAACATTAGGGTGCTTATTTTTTTCTTATTTATATGTGCATATTGTAAAATAAAACTTAACATTTTCTCACCTGTCCAGGTGGCTCAAGTTGGTTGGAGCATTGTCCCGTAAACCAAAAGGTTGCAGGTTCAATTTAGGTCAGGGGACATACCTAGGTTGTTGGTTCAATCCTTGGTTAGGGCACATATGAGAGGCAACAGATCTCTCTCTCTCTCTCTCTCTCTC
>NW_005345268.1:0-1019 GCF_000412655.1 Myotis brandtii | reverse complement strand
AGCAATTTCAGCCTTGGTGACTCTACTCTAGGCTCTATTAGCTACGTGCGGGGTTTATTCAGCTTGAAAGTCCTAAGACTCAAGTCCTGAGAACCTCAGTCACGGCTCTTGTTTCTAACCTCCCAGATGTCCTTTAAAGTCCTTCATTTGATCACCAAAGAGGCCTGCTTGGCCTCCTGCTCTTCTGAGTTTAAAGAGGAAAAATTTGTTTGTTTGCTTCCAGCACTAATTTAAGTACTTGGTACTTAACCTCTCTGTACTTCTGTTCCCTCCCTCCCCTAGAAATAAAGTAAAATAAAGTAGCTCGGCCGCCGTGGCTCAGTGGTTGAGCCTCGACCTATGAACCAGGAGGTCACAGTTCGATTTCAGTTAGAGCACATGCCCGGTTGCGGGCTAGATCCCCAGTGTGGAGTGTGCAGGAGGCAGCCGAACAATGATTCTCTCTCATCATTGATGTTTCTATCTCTCCATCTCCCCCACTCTTCCTCTCTGAAATCGATAAAAATATTTTTAAAAAGTAATTAGGATTCACAACCTAGAGGCAAAGATTTCTTCGGACACAGAAAGTAAACAGCCATTTAAAAATTGGATAAATTTATACTTCATCAGAATTTAAAACTTCTGCTCCTGACAAGACATGGTTAAGAAAATAAAAACGAGCCCTAGCTGGTTTGGCTCAGTGGATAGAGCATTGGTCTGGAATCCTGGGTTGGATTCTGGTCAAGGGCACATACCTTGGTTGTCAGCTTGATCCCCAGCCTCAGTCAGGGAATGTGCAGGAGGCAACCAATCGGTGTGTCTCTCTCATATCGATGTTTCTCTCTCTGTCTCTCCCCCTCCCTTTCATTCTCTCTAAAAAATAAATGGGAGCCCTAGCGGGTTTGGCTGAGTGGATAGAGCATCAGTCTGCAGACTGAAGGGTCCCAGGTTTGAATCCCATCAAGGGCACATACCCGGGTCACAGGCTTGATCCCCAGTACCCAGTAGGGTGCGTGCAGGAGACAGCCGATCAATGATTC
>NW_005345267.1:0-1294 GCF_000412655.1 Myotis brandtii | reverse complement strand
ACACAAAGAGTGAGAATAAAAGAAAGCCTTTGTAGTGGAGAAATCTGACAGACGCTACCTCAGCAGGGCGATCAAGGTTACCATCACTATTGGTCAATCACATCAATGGCTTGTGTCCTTGATGTGAGGATGGCACGTCACCTCGGTGGTCCTCCTCCCAAAAGCCCGTAACTCCGGTCTAACCATGAGAAAAGTCATCAGACGAAGCCAAGCTGGAGAGCATTCTGCGCCATACCTGACTATTCTTCCCCAAGCTGGTCAAGGTCATCAAAAACTAGGGAAGTCTGAGGAAGGGTCACAATCCAGAGGAGCCTAGGGAGACCTGACCAGTGAATGTAACAGGGTGTCCTGAATGGGATCCTGGGACAGAGAAAGGGTGCTAGGGGAAAAGCTAAAGGAAGCAGAATAAGGTATTGCCTTTAGTTAATAACAGCCCATCGGTATCGTTGCTTGAAACCATAAATGTCAACCACCCGGTGGAACTGGGTCCAGGCTGACAAGAAAACCCGCCCTGTAGCCATCAGAGCCCAGGAGCTGCCCAACCTCGATAGCCATGTTTACGTTGTAAAATATTATAGATGTGGCAAGCTGTGGGTTTAGCATTTAACGTGTGATGAATGCCGATTACTTCAGGTAGTCGCTTTTGGAAGTGCAAGCAGTATTTTCAGCTGTCCAATTCATTGGTTCCAGGCTTGCTGACAGAGTAGGCTAACTGAGCCTCCGAAGGAAAGAAGCCGATGTGGGAAAGGATCCATGAAGTTGACATCAGCATCATTGAAAATTAACCGTCCTCATAAGCCATGTCTGCCAGGCTGAAGCCTACGAGATGTGATTGTTCTGTCCTGAGAGTCATAAGACTAACATTTTCCTCTCACTGTTGAATTAATAAAGTTGTTTTCATCTCATGATGCATGCTCTAGGGGGACTTTCTAATAAATTCAGTTCTTATCAGTTAGAAGCCTCCTTCTGTTTCACATTTCGTTTCCTGTGTGGCCCTTTGTTGCCTAATCAAAATCACAACTCCTAAATTAAGTGAGAAAAGGAGTTTGTTTTCTCAAACCCATTTGATGCGTGAGTAAATCGGAAGCAAGCCGAGGCTGCCACCTCTTTATTTGATGTGTTAAGCAATTAAAAGGTGTTACTCTTTTGGTAATAAAGTATAACCTTGTCCCATGTGGTCCTGACTCTGGCCTCTTTCCATCTGGCTCCCTGTATAATTTGCTGGGATCGCTCTGATCTCAGATTCCAAAATCATCCGGGATTCCTCTTAGGTCAAAGCCCTTCTCGGTTGGAG
>NW_005345266.1:0-619 GCF_000412655.1 Myotis brandtii | reverse complement strand
TCGGGATGTTTCCAATCAAGCCACCGTCTGGGCCACATGTCTCATGAGCTCTGTTTTGCGGTCGTCCATCAATTCACGAGCACATCACGGAATGCAGAGCGTGGGGTTTGAACTATGATCTATGACAATGGAGAGCGGTCCTGAGAAATGTTATCTTCCCTTTCTGAACGTTTAGAACATTTTGAAAGGAAAGAAAGGAGGGACTGATACCATGACAACCAGGGGTTAGGACCAGGCGGTGCCCTCCCGTCAGGCGGGAGGTGGTCAGCACCCGAGACCCCGGCTAGTGGCGCCCCCTCCTCCTTCCCCAGCGACTTTCTGGACACCGATGAGCTGCTGACAGGGAGAGGGAACTTTCAGATGGAAGAAGCACCAGGAATGCGGGAAGGAGGAAGTGGGGGGAGACCTCGCTGGGGAGGGTGTTTTCTAAATCTCACCACTGCTGTTGAGCTGGCTTCTGCAGAAAACCTACTAGTAACTTCTGTCGTAGGTTAACATTGTTTAGGTTAAAAAATGAGCCCGTGTTTATGTAACTAGATAATGCTTGCGTGGTGCCTGGCAGCTTTCAAGCCCTCCCACAAGCCAGGATCTGGTCTCCCCAACAGCTCCTCGGAGGCAG
>NW_005345265.1:0-1634 GCF_000412655.1 Myotis brandtii | reverse complement strand
CCTCGGGTGAGGATTAAAAACAAACAAACAAAAAACATCATTATGATTCATAAAAATTATTTCAAAATCACACACAAAAGAACATTCTATAATCATTAAATTATTTATTTTTATGATGCGATATGCCTTTATCTCATCAATTGATAGAAAATCTCTATGTATTAGGGATGCTCTCTTTGCCTGCTATATGTGTTACACATATTTTCCTATTATATTACTTACCTCCTTCCTTTTTATTGTTCCTTATATTTTATAATTTTCGTGGTCATTATGATTGAGTTTTTATATTTGATGTAGTCAATATGTCTATATTTTTCTCCAGCAGCCAATACTACACATATAACCTAGTTATTAATTATAATAAAGAAAATTCACTCAAAACTACCATGATGTATCCTATTAAAGGATGAAATTTTGAATATATATATATATATTTTTTTTCAATAAAATCTGGCAAAAATGTTCAGGATGACAACTTTCCCCAATATTATTAAACAGTGGCTTTATTTTCTGTCTAAGTGAAGACATGCAGAGTATTAGCTATTAGCTAAGCAACCTCTCATTGAATTTTTACAAATATCATTTTATAGATAATGTAATTACTATTTTAATTATAGTTGTGTTTTAGTATCTGGACTTTATTGGTCAAAAATACTATGACTCACTTTGAAGAATCAGTTAGAAATTTCAAATATAACCCAGATACCAACTGAATTGATTCTCTTTGAGATAGAAATAAATTGTCCTTAAACTTTTATTACAGCATATTGGAAAATGCATTGAATTTTATAGGAGTTCTTAAATTCCTAAAAGGCATGTGTTCTTATAATCACATATGCCTTATAAATCTTGCTTTTGCTAAATTAGTTCAACAAGGCAATCACATGCCATTTGGGCTGTTCTTGTTCTCCACTGCATTTGCCCAACTATAAAACTTTGCCCTTTAATTTTTATGTGCACATTCATACGCACAACAACACACACAAGCACACACATACAACCATGTTTAAGTCAAATCTATATACAGTGTGCTGTAGGGAATGTCAGGAGACAAGAAAAGATAGAGAGTGTGTATCATTTTAAATCGCCATATTCTGATGATTAGCTCCTATTTTCCAGCTCATTTACTCTAATTGCCCCACTCAATCCTTAAAACAAATCTGGACCTTCTAAAACCCTTAGATCCTTTCTGGTTTTCCCTGTCTATGGCCCGCTTTATACTCTCACTTCACTCTTTACCCACCTTACATGACACGGAAAATTATCATAATCACCTCATTACATATGGCTATCAAATCTGTTCTAGCTCCATAGTACTTACCAGGTTAAATCACAATCCTGCTTAAACCTAAAATTTTACTCTCTCCTTCTATGTACCTACACAGGTAAGCACAGTTGAGAAAAACATGTGGATTGCTTTCATCTTAAATCCATGCTCAAAAACCTCATTGGAGCCCTGAAATAGCTGGCAATTAGACTGCAAGTAAAGTTTGGCATTCACATTTCCACTTCCCCGGTTAATTCTTTCACAGTGTATCCTCTTTCATCAAATTTCAGCACTTCCTTGCCCATCATCGTATCAAACTGGTGTCATTGCTGCTTATTTCACTGAATCTCTCACCATAACATTTGTC
>NW_005345264.1:0-652 GCF_000412655.1 Myotis brandtii | reverse complement strand
TCTTCTGTGATTCCTGAGGCTCAGTCAGCGGCGGAGGACATTGCCGAATAAAAACAAAGCCGGGCTTAGGTAAGGAGGAACTCTGTTCAGAGACGATCGCAGTAGGGAGAACACTCAGGTCCACACACCTCTCAAAACCAAACAGGAAAAGGCTTTTCCTTCATCGGGAGAGGAAGCCAGACCTGCAAACTTTTGAGGGGAAATCAGGAAGGGAGTGAGGGCAGACAGACAGCAGGATGGGTGGTTCGATGGGAAATGGTTCTCTCCAGCCGGCCCAGCCCTGACGTGAGCTGGTAAGGAAGATGTTCTGTGTTTCAGTGCTTGCTCAGGCTTGGGTCCTACCATAAATGGGTGACTTGGAATGATAGCTTTGAAACTTCTATCTTCTGTGTCTGAGAAAATAATCCTGAGAGATGAGTTGGAAGGATGTTATTAGAGAGTCAAATGAGGTATTGTATGCAAATTGGAGATTATAAAGTACTTGACAGGAATAAAGTATTTTTATCAATAATGAGGGCCCAGTAGTTCACAGCAGCAGTATTTATAACAGCCAAAAGGTAGGAACAGCCCAAATGTCTATCAACTGATAATGGATAAACAAAATGTAGTACATTCATACAATGGAATATTATTCAGCCATGAAAAAGAATGA
>NW_005345263.1:0-203 GCF_000412655.1 Myotis brandtii | reverse complement strand
GCCCCGTGGCTAGTTAACAAGGCCCCGTGGCTAGTTACCGAGGCCCTGTGGCTAGTTAACGAGGTGCCAATGGCTAGTTAACGAGGCCCCGTGGCTAGTTAACGAGGTGCCCATGGCTAGTTACCAAGGCCCCGCGGTCGAACTCGGGGGCCCTGGCTCCTGAGATGCCCCCCCCCCGTCCAGGCCAGCCCCCCACTCCTCTG
>NW_005345262.1:0-680 GCF_000412655.1 Myotis brandtii | reverse complement strand
ACTCAGAACAACTCAGAGCACCAGAGCTCGGGCAGGGCTCTGACACTCACACAAAAACATTTCCTGTCAGTAGCAAGAGACTTAAAAATTGTAGTGTGATAATGTTAATTTTCTAAAAATAAAGACATGGTTTATTCTTTGAATCCTCCACTAGATGGCAGAAAATTGTTACTGTCCAAAGTAACGTTACTGGATTAGTCCAGGTTCTCTAAGGTTCAGATTGATGCAAATTACTTTCACCTCAACCTCTAGAAATGCTGGCCTTTTCCCACAAGCCATTTTAAAACAAATGACTATTTTTAAGCTGGGAAAGAAAAAGGTTGCACAGGAATAAATAGTAGCTATCAGTATGCTAATTATATGTTTGTGTTGCTCTGCTTTAACATAGTAGGAACAATTTTCTTGACAACTGTACAGACATGTTGGGAGGAGAGTTGAGAGGGAAGAATGTTCCATTCAGATGTCGGATATTAGAGAACAGATTTCAGTCACTTTCAATCACAGTTCTCATCCCTGGCCGCACATTAGACTCACCTGGGGGCCCTCCCCCAAACCTCAGTCCTCTGATGATGGAACCTAGACTCTGGCATTTCTTCAAGCCTACTCAACTATAAAGTAAAATGATTAGACTGGACATCCTAGCCTTTTTTCCAGAGCTAACATTCCAGTATTGAAGTCTA
>NW_005345261.1:0-219 GCF_000412655.1 Myotis brandtii | reverse complement strand
GTGCAGCCAAGGTTGAGAACCACTGCACTAAGGGAATACGTAATTCAAATAAGCAGAAGTCACACCGTCTAAATAACCAGTGAGAAAAATGGTCTACCACTGCCATAATGCTGGAATCATAAATACACCTGCAGCAACCTTTACTACTCTCTCCTTGATCTCATGAGATTTCCAATTATTTATTTCAGATGAGTTGGTAGCAAGTCTTGTAATACTTTT
>NW_005345260.1:0-281 GCF_000412655.1 Myotis brandtii | reverse complement strand
GAAGTGTTCAGGTTCGATTCCTGGTCTAGGGCGTGCATCTGGGTTGCGGGTTCTATCCCTGGCACCCCAAGGTGTGTGCAGAAGGCAACCAATCGATAAGTCTCTCTCACATTGATGTTCCTCTCTCTCCCTCCCTCCCACTCTCTCTAAAACTCAATGGGACAGTACCCTCGGGTGAGGATTGGCCAAACAAACAAACAATAATCATCATTAGAGAATGCCAGCCAGGGGAGAAAACAGGACAAACGGATTGAAGCGATGGTGGCAGCACGAACAGCCGC
>NW_005345259.1:0-574 GCF_000412655.1 Myotis brandtii | reverse complement strand
GGTGAGCCTGAGGGGGGAGGAAGGGATGATGATATTTATGTTGTTACACAAATTGTTTTACATCCACTTTGCAGCAATAGGCTTCATAGGACACTTTTTACATTGATATAAGTCATGTAACAGGAATTCCCGTGTATGTAGAGCTCCCATCTCCTTTGGACTGCTAGCTCTAATTAATTTGCTAGGTCGTATATTTCCTTGCTGACCCACATCCTCTTTGCTACAGAGAGTCTAAGTACTTCTAATGTTACTTTAAAAAAATGTATTTGAGTAAGGTTTTAAATCTTTCTTTTCCTTAGAGATTTCCTTTGGTAGATGGCAGAATCTTCTCATATACAACTCTTACATGCAATAACAACCTCTAATAATGCTTTGCTTTATAGATTGAAAAACTGTTTCATATCATAGGTCCTTTTCATTTCTTTCCTTCTATTGGTGAATTTATTCTCAGTCAAGTTGAGTATGATCTAAAAAAACATAAAATAATCTGAAGTGAACGTGAGATTATATAATAAGTTCACTGGCCATATTATAAAAAGCTCATGGTTATGGGAATAGTTTTTAGAAAAAAAAA
>NW_005345258.1:0-209 GCF_000412655.1 Myotis brandtii | reverse complement strand
ACAAGATGGCCAGCAGGGGAAGGCAGTTGTGGGTGACAGGGCCTGCAGGGGAGGGCAGTTGGGGTGACTGGGCCTGCAGGGGAGGGAGGGAGGGCAGTTGTGGGGGAACAGACTTCCAGGGGAGGGAAGTTGGGGGCAATTGGCTGGCAGGGGAGGGAAGTTGGGGGTGATCGGGCAGTTAGGGATGACCAGGCCTGCAGGGGAGGGCA
>NW_005345257.1:0-1143 GCF_000412655.1 Myotis brandtii | reverse complement strand
CTCCTTTCCATGCTGGAGCCGGGTCCAGTTCAGCATCTGGCTAGCTTAGTTTGTACTTTCCCACTGCAGTCCATTAGTCCATTGTGTGTGTGGTCCACATGGCCATGGGCCATATGGGTAAAAACAAAAGAACCAAGAGAGCCAAAGGGTCCCAGCAAGCCAGGAGTTAAGTGCAACATGTCAAGAGAGCAAATTACTTTGTTTAGGGGGTTACATATTCCCAAATGTCTGGGCACTTGCAGCGGCCATGCCCATTCTGGTCAATGACCTCTGTTCCTAGGTGTGACTGATAGTAAGCACCTTCCCTGTGTCACCTAAACTTTATTGGACATGTGTCACTCTTTCCTTTGTTGGACTCCTGTCCCAGTGTTTTGCATGGAACATGCCTATAATGTCTGGCCTTCCCTTTGCTCCTTTGCTGTTATTAATAACTAGCCTATTACAATGGTATCACAACCACATTTTTATTTTAAAAGGGACCCTTTAGATTTTAAAAAAATACAACATAAGTAAAAATTCAGAATATAAGAAGCCATTTTTTCAATAGTAAATTATGGAAAACAAACTTCCAACACCACAAAAACTAGTAGGGGTGAGTATCTCCTTTGCTACTATTTTGTATTGCAAAAATTTGGAATTTTTATTACAGAGAAGTTCAGGGAAATCATTTAAGTAATTTAAAGACAATAATTATATTAGGAATTTACAATATTTGGTTGAAGTCAATGTTGCATATGAGTTAACCACAGGGAAATGGTTACTATTGAAAACACTATTTCCTAAGTCAGTAGACAGGACAAAGATCTCATTGAACAAGCAGTATTCAATTCTTGGTGGGTGTTGAGAGGGATAACTTGAGTAACAAAAAGTAAGAAACTGTTTGCAGGAGCTCTGAATTGCCAAGAATAAGAACAAATAGGATAAGGATTTTAAAGTATTCATTATTTGTTTTACTGGGTCTTCTTTGCTTAGGTGATGTAAAACTGGCCAGGGCCTTCCTGCTGGCTGATGGCTGGGGCCTGCCGGACAAGGGCGGACCACATTCTGGTTATTCCGGCGTTTCGGTCGCTTAGGCTTTTATATATATAGATTACAGTATGAATCACATATTTGCTTTCTTTTAAAATTGAGAGCAACATCAGA
>NW_005345256.1:0-1043 GCF_000412655.1 Myotis brandtii | reverse complement strand
GTGCTATAACCTGAGGGTCCCTCTGGCTTCTCGGCCTCTTAACTGTACCCGATTCCAGGCCAGAGAAGTAGGTCAGGGACCTTCAGTTTAAGCCACAGGGACAGACAGATGGCCAGACAGGCAGTGGCAGCCCTGGGCCTATGAGATCCAGCATCCCTGACCTCGCCTTCCCAGGGCAGGCTCAGTCCCCTGTCACTCCTAAGTCCTGCCTCTCCCAACACCCCGGCTCCTGGCCGCTGTCCCTGGCTTTCAGAGGAGTAAGGCCGGCCTTCAGCTCCCTCCCCTGCCCCTCACTCACCTGAAGCACCAACGCTCATCCGGGCTACCATCTGGCCTGGTGCCAACCCTCAGCTTCACCCCTGCCGGCTGCTTCTTCCTCCTGCACCACCAGTAGCCATTCTCCATCTCCAGGACAGAGATGGCTTTCTGGGGACAAAGGACACATCAGACAGAGCAGCCAGGGAGATGCGCCACGCACTTTACAGTAAGTACAGGCCTAAGTCCACTGAGCACCAGGCTGGACCCAGCTCCAGTGTTTGATTACCTGCGTGGTGTCGGCCTCAACCCCGGGAACCTCAGCTTCCCCACTTACAGACCTGGGGCTTAGGGGAAGTCTGCATGTAGAGTGCTCGGCAGTCACTGGCTACGGCATCATTACAGGCCCCAGAATGTCACACCGACAGGTACCGAAGTTCATCTGCTCTAACCCACACATGTGCCTGCCCACTGACACACAAAGTAGGTGGGGACAGAACTTTGCAGGTAAGGCCACGGAGTCTCAGAGAAGACAGGGGCTTACCCAAGGTCAGCAGGGAATTGGTAACACGGTCCAGCCTCTTGGGCAAGGCTCTCCCTACACAAACTGCCCAGGCCTGCACCCAACCTTCCCAGGTCAAGGAGCAGCTTTGGCTTCCTCCACTGTAGATGGTGCCTTATCAGCCCCAGCTTCAGGGACCTCTGCCTCGCCCACCAAAACCACCCATTCGGTATATGCTGAGCACAGGACGGGAGCTACGTGAGGGCAGACTTTGTCTTGTTCTCTG
>NW_005345255.1:0-246 GCF_000412655.1 Myotis brandtii | reverse complement strand
CCCTCTGAGATTCATCAGTCTGTTCCATGTTTCTACGCCTGTGCATTGAATATCTGCCCCCTGGTGGTTAGTGTGCATCATAGCTACCTATTGAACAGCTGCTTAGGCTTTTATATATATAGATAAGATAAAATGAAAATTAAAAACACAGGCATTTTATTTAAAAAGTTATAAAAATGGTAATAAAATATAGTAACCTTAAAAATTATAGAAAAAATAAATTGATTTAAGCTAACTGTAACTACA
>NW_005345254.1:0-1552 GCF_000412655.1 Myotis brandtii | reverse complement strand
AGAAACATAGATGTGAAGAGACACATCAACTGGTTGCCTGCCTGACCAGCACTGGGGATCGAACTTGCAACCAAGGTACATGCTCTTGGTCTGGAATCAAACCCCAGACCCTTCCATCCACAGGGCAGCTCTCTAACCACTGAGAAAACTGGCCAGGGTTATCAGGACATTATTGATTCAAATGATGACAGGAATCAATATTTATACTGAGTGTCAACTTTTTTTTTGAGGGACAGGGTTCAAATATTTTACTCTTATAAAGATAAAATTTTTCAATGTCATCCCTTAGTCCTCATATTCTTTAATGATCTCAGGTATAAGAACACACAAATGTGGAAAGTTTATGTTCAATATGCTTTCAATGTAAAATTTCTGAGATTAAGTAGAAGGTATTTCTTTCATTTAATCTACAAAACTGTTGAGGGTCTGCTATTGGCAAGTTTTATAGACAGCCTTGGAGAAAATAGACAGAAGATGTTGTTCCTGGTCCACAAAAGCTCAAAGGTCTCTTGTGAGAGAAGACACATATAAATAATGACAACTCAACATGACAGGTGTTATGATGAAATGTATACAGAATGCTACCTACAGGCAGTTGTTTCTCTGCAGGTCAGATGGCACCGTAAAAATGACTGTGCAAGCTGAAATTTTGCAAAGCAATCTCAATAATCAATAGGAAAAAAATTACGATTTTTCTATAACCTTTAATTTTTCTCTCAAAACATTTAAGTTGTCTTATTATTGGTTATAAACATACAGATAAAAGAAAAACCAGCAAAATCAATATTTATTTAGCACACTATAATTTTAAATATTAGAAATTTTGATAACTAAAATGTTTTTCATCTAATTGTAAAATTTTTGTTCATAATAGTTTTAACAGTAGCTTTCCTTCTCATCACCAGGGAGCAAGCATCTTTCATATGTCTTGGCTTATTACCACAGTCCCTTCTAAGTGTGAATCAGCTCCCAGCACTTTACCCTTTATACTTTCGATGTTACAAAATTTCTTGAGGAAGTCTCTTAATGTGAAGTGGGTTTTTTTTCCCATTGTCACTTCTTCAGTGACATCTCTCTCCCTTCACACAACCACTTTTCTTACTTGCATTAAGTTCACCTTCATTAAATTCCTCAGCAGCACATCCACAATGTCTCGACCCGTGGCAGTGCCAAACATTTCCTTAGTCAGCTCTTTCTCCTATAATTCTATTTATGTTTAATTCCAATTTCACTCCCAGCATTTCACTAGTCATATCTTTGCTATATTTTCATCATTGATGGCTTACTCCTTTTTCATTACCCGTTTTGTAAAATATCATGTGGGGTTATCACTGGGAGGCAACACTACGCAACTATATGCTTTGCAGTCTGTGTGTGAACTGAATAACAGATATGTCACAGCCAATCACCAACCACTTTTAAAAGAAGCGACATGATTGGTCACTGATCATGATGCACATGTTATTTAAGTAGTGATTTGTGCACTGAAGAACTAGCAACAAAATGTTATACTTTTGTTATAGCACTTTACACAATTAGTCATATTTTGTAT
>NW_005345253.1:0-205 GCF_000412655.1 Myotis brandtii | reverse complement strand
TTGGCATCGGGCCCAAACCGGCTCCCTGACATTCCTCGAGGGGTCCCAGATTGCAAGAGGGCACAGACCAGGACAAGGGACCCCACCAGTGCACAATCAGGGCAGGGAGGGAAGCGGGATATAGGCCAGCCGGGGAGGGACCATAGGAGGGCTCCAGGGTATGTCCGGCCTGTCTCACTCAGTCCTAATCGGCCGGACCCCAGCA
>NW_005345252.1:0-235 GCF_000412655.1 Myotis brandtii | reverse complement strand
CTGAATCTATTCTTGTTCATCAAATTATGTTGATTATGATGTCTGACATATGAGTGAGATCATGTGATATTTACCTTTCTCCGGCTGTCCTATTTCACTTAGCATAATGCTTTTAAGTTCCATCCATGCTGTTGCAAATGGTAAAAGTTCCTTCTTTTTATAGCAGCATAGTATTTCATTGTATAGATGTACCACAGCTTTCTAATACACTCATCTGCTGATGGGCACTTAGGCT
>NW_005345251.1:0-310 GCF_000412655.1 Myotis brandtii | reverse complement strand
TAATTTTATAAAATCTTGACTTTTGAGTACACCTCTTAATATGCTGTGTGCTGAAATGGAAAGTACACATAAAGTATGACCTCAGTGTGCTAAAGTATCATAGTTGTCGGAGGGAAAAAATTGTGCTGTCCGGCTGGTGTGGTTCAGTGGTTGAGTGTCAGCCTATGAGCCAGGAGGTCATGGTTTGATTCTGGTCAGAGTACATGCCCAGGTTGTGGGCTCAATCCTCAATGGTGGGCGCACAGGAGGCAGTCAATCAGATCTATGATATGATTCTTTCTCAGTATTGATGTTTCTATCTCTTTCTCCC
>NW_005345250.1:0-374 GCF_000412655.1 Myotis brandtii | reverse complement strand
GACACTAGTCAGAGCAGATAAGAGCCCACCCCTATGTTTTTTCCCCATGTGTTTATATTTAAGTTGTCATATTATACTAGTGCCCCGGTGCACAGATTCGTGAACATTTAAAGGAAATTAATTAGAAGGTGGCTGTGGGGCAGGACTGGGTGACACACCCTGGAACCAACCTCCCACAGTCCCTCCCAGGCCAGCTGCACCTGGGGCGGCGCTGCGGCTCAAAGGGCATCTGCGGAGTGAGTGGGGTCCCTCCAGTAGGTGGGGTCTCTCGGCCTGGCCTACGGGAATCAGGCCAAAATTGGCTCTCTGATGTCCCCCAAGGGGTTCTGGATTCCACGAGGGCAGTTCTTGGGTGATGCACCCCGGAATTGGGC
>NW_005345249.1:0-256 GCF_000412655.1 Myotis brandtii | reverse complement strand
GTATTCCTGTCAGCCCACCACTGGGGGCTTATGTTGAGTACTAGAGGCCTGTGGCACAAAAAGATTCATGCAATAGGCCTTCCCTTCCCCTGGCTGCCAGCACCAGTTTTCCTCCGGCACCCGGGACCCAGGCCTATGCTCCAGCCGGAACCTCCTTCAGGCCTTCGCTACTCCGGCTGGAGCTGCCTTCAATCCTTCGCTGCTCTGGCCGGAGCTGCTTTCAGTCTTCGCTCCGCCACTTCGTGCCTACGTATGC
>NW_005345248.1:0-215 GCF_000412655.1 Myotis brandtii | reverse complement strand
TGTGTGTGTGTGTGTGTGTCTGCGGGGGGCCTGCCCCTAGCCAGGCCACAGAAGCTCAGAGCAGGCACCCCTCTGTGTTGATCTCTCAGGCTCGGGTGAAGCCTGGCCCCTCCTCCTGAGCTGGTCGTGACTGTGACAGAGTCTTGGCCTCATTTGCATATTACTTCTTTTTATCTCCATCTCTATCTCTATCTCTAGCTCTATCTCTCTCTCTA
>NW_005345247.1:0-201 GCF_000412655.1 Myotis brandtii | reverse complement strand
TAGACCACCTTCTTACACCATACACAAGAATAAACCTGAAGTTTAATAAAGACTTCAATGTAAGGTGTGATACCAAAAAAAAATCCTTGGAGAAAATATAGGCAGAAAAATCTTGAACTTTTCTCTTAGTAATATTTTTTCTGATACATCACCTTGGGCAAGGTAAACAAAAGAAAAAAAAATAAACAAATGGGACTACAT
>NW_005345246.1:0-281 GCF_000412655.1 Myotis brandtii | reverse complement strand
GTGGAAGGGCAGGTCCCAGCTGACCCCTGGGCCCTGGACAACACCTGGGCTCCCGGGCCCCTGCACACTCCCTTCTGCCTGAGTCATCGGGCCTCCACCCAGCTCCTTTAGCACCTGGGAGCCGGGCGGTGGCCCTGCCCCCCCCCCCACCACTGCTGATTGTCATTTGCGGGGTGATCGGTAGGACGATCGTGCCCCCACTGCCAGCCACCACTGCTGATTACTGTTTGTGGGGTGATTGGCGGGGCGATCAGGCCCCTAATCACACCCACCTTAGCCTG
>NW_005345245.1:0-352 GCF_000412655.1 Myotis brandtii | reverse complement strand
TGGGTGCGCTAGAGCGCCTGGCTCCGCCTTGGGCAGGTGTGTCAGGAAACAGGCTTTAGCAACCCAGGATGAGGCCGTTCAGGAGGCTCAGACCTCATACCTTGAGCAGCTGGTGCAGGCCAGCAAGTACTGCAGAAGCCAACCATCCATGTGTTGGTGAGACAAGCAAGATGTGGCAATGGTGGTGGTGCAACCGTGCCCTGCAGTGTCGGGGACATTTGCACATCTCCCTGAGTGCTGGGCGACTCGGAGAAAGCACGCAGCGTCTGTGAGGGGTACCCACACCCATACTCATGGCTCTAGGGTGTTAGGAATGCTCTTGATTGTCCCATTGTGACGATGGGACTTCTGT
>NW_005345244.1:0-993 GCF_000412655.1 Myotis brandtii | reverse complement strand
GGGGGGTCTTGATCCTGTGGCCCACCTGGAGGTCCAAAAGGAGGTCACCTTTAGAGCTCAGTCATGGGGGTGGCTGAACAAAAACCTGCCTGCAGGGCCAGTGCCCCAAAGAGGCCACCCGATCCTAGGAACTGCCCGGGGCATGCAGACAGTTAGTTGGGGCAGGAGGTGGGGGGCAGTGGGGTCTTGGCTGGCGGGCTTTTCAGGGCTAACACTGGAGCAGTCCTGGGTACACGGGGGCAATTGTCAGCTTGACCTGTAACGACACCTGCCTTTTGTTTCTCCTTTGTTTCGCCATCCTCTGTTATCAGCCTCCTCCTTCAGTGAACTGTTCTTGGATCAAATGTAGGGACCTCCTGAGTTTGCTTTTGTCAGTTATTAGCCTTGCAGATGGCAGGGGACCAGGGCTTTGGGTTCTGCTGTTGAGGCACCTGGGGCCAGAGCTGACCTTGTAGTGTCTGTGCTGCTTCATCCTCCCTGGGGCGCTCACCACACCCTAACAACTCCGAGGGGGATGCACTCACCTGCAGTGTGCCTGCTCCTGCATAGAGTGGCTCTTCCCACCGCTCCCTCACCCCTGCCTCCCAAACTGCTCCTCACTCCACTCTTCTGCTGGGATGACACTGAAGGACACAGTGGCATTGACAATGATGCTGGGGAATATGGTGATTATGGGGGATATGGTCCCCTAATGTTACTGTGTCCCCCAATGTCACTGTGCCCCCACACTATCATGTCCCCAACCAGCATCCCTGTATTCCCCAATGTCCCTTCTTTTTCTTCTTTGTCCCTCTAGGAGGGCCAAGAACGATGCTCATTGTCACGAGTGAAAATAAAAATCCAGTGGGGAGAACAGTTAGTCCTTTGGGAAGGCGCGTGGAGTAGCAGCACAGGCAGCTGCAGGGCTGTGAGAGGGAGGTCTGAGACAGCGGCTTAAAGGGATTGTGGGGAGGGAGGAGGCTGGAGAAGCTAATTATAAAGTTGGTGCCAGAG
>NW_005345243.1:0-466 GCF_000412655.1 Myotis brandtii | reverse complement strand
TAACTCCGCACAGAGGTATTGCTGTTCTCTCTAATTCCAGACGAGGAAATGGGCCCAGGCGTGCAGTTGCTGGCCCAAAGTCACACAGCTAAGAATCGGAGCTAAGGAGCATGAGCCAGAGGGCCAGGTCCTGGCACATGGTAGGTTCGAAGCAGGTGTTGGCTCTGGTGTCCCAGGACGATGAACAAGGGGCTCCTGTCTTCTGGGAAACAAAACGTGGGAGGAAGTTACGTTTAGGAAAACCAAACCAGGTTAGAACGGCCCCTTTTCCAGCTCAGCGGCAAACGCAGGATGGCAAACTGGCTTCAGCCACAACAAAAGCTGAGGAGGGGACATCCGTCTCCGCACTGTGAAATGAGGAAGGCCATCGCAGGGGAGGGGTGCTCCTGTCCCCTGGGCCGCAGGAGGGAGCCCCACACCTGAGCCAGGTGGCCTTGCCCTGTAGGGGACTCCCTGGAGGCTGTGC
>NW_005345242.1:0-563 GCF_000412655.1 Myotis brandtii | reverse complement strand
TTTTTTTTTTTTTTTTTTTTTACTTTAAGGTATTTTGCTACTAGCCTGTTGACTAGGACAAACTTTTGGGAAGACAATTTAGCAACATATGTAACTGCGATCTTAAATCTATCCATGGCCGTAACCTATTAATTCCACTTCTGGGAACCCAGCCTAAGGAATCAACCACACATAATAAATACTGCCCGTGCACAGAGATGCTCATCACAGTGGGGGAAAAATGCAGACAATCTGAAGACGCATTCAGGAACAGTTCAAGAAACTGCGGTCTTTTCGATTGAGGCTTAGACACAATGTGTCATAGGGTTCAAGTTTTTATATCATCACGTCAAAGGAAAAACATCAAGATACTAATTGCGCAATCAATGAGGAGTGTCACGTTCTTTTTTCCATGTAGATGCATGTGTAAAATCTTAAAGGTATTTCATTGAAACAGTTATTAAGACACTACATATACCCATTATCTGTGTAGGGTTTATCTACACCCATTGTCTTTGTATGCTTCCAGCCCCGATCAGGGCACATGGAAGAATCAAGCAGCCCCAGATGGTTTGGCTCAGTGG
>NW_005345241.1:0-246 GCF_000412655.1 Myotis brandtii | reverse complement strand
CCCTGCCCCAGGCCTGTATCCGTGTCCCACCATCCACCTGCCCCAGCCCTGCCCCAGGCCTGTATCCGTGTCCCACCATCCCCCTGCCCCAGCCCTGCCCCAGGCCTGTATCCGTGTCCCACCATCCCTCTCCCAGCCCCTGCAGAGCTTCTTTAGCAGGAAATCACGCAGGGAAAGGTCTGCGGACTGTGAAGCACAACTCCCGGGCGCCTTAGGAACCGGCTGCTCAGAGCACGGTCCCCAGGC
>NW_005345240.1:0-1583 GCF_000412655.1 Myotis brandtii | reverse complement strand
TTTTTTTTTCAACAAGCTCTTTGTTATAATTATATGTAGTAAAAGTTGTCATGGCAAGCATTTAGAGATATTCTGATATACAGTAGACGTTTTACAGTTATTATGTCTAATCTTTACCACAACCTTGAGAAGCATTGCTTCCTTTTAGATGGATAAATGGAGGTATATAAAGGTTAAGTAAGGCCCAAGATCCACAACTGGTGCTGTACTCTGAAACCAAGGTTCCTTCTCCTATAAAACACTGTTTCTGTGTTCAGAGCATGGTGATCAGTGCTGCTGAGGTCGGAAAGATGAACAAGTTGCAGGAGGTCACAGTTTGACTTGAGAGACATAGGCTCTGGGTATTAAAAATATTCTGGAAAGAATTAATTTCACATCTATTATTTGTGCATTTGAACAAAACTGCATACATTAAACACCATTGTTTAATATAACAAATATATACAAAATTTGAAAAGTAAATTTTGAATATATGGCACAACTCTTATTGGAAATGAATTTTTAGTGGGATTAATTGTGTTCACACTTTTGTTATATATTTAATGAGATTAAAAGGTATATCCTGCTAAGGATATCGTGGTGAGGCAGCTAGCATGTTACTTTAGTTTTTGTTAATAAGATATATAAATTATTAAAGATTTTATAAAATAAAATTTAAAAAGCATTGACTATAGGTAGAATAAATATTTCTTGATATGATTCAATAACTGCCTTTCTAAATTACACATAAGGGATCGGAAAGAAATCACATAAAAGTTTTATCCATATGTGTTAGCCTATGTCCTAGGAAACTTCTGAGTTCTGGAATCCATTCCAAGTCACGTTAAAAAGAATCATCTTCACTAATTGTTCTCTACCTTGGCCATTTGAGATGCCTTTTATTCTAGCTAATGATACACTCTTAAAGATGAGTGTTAATACTAGTTTAGAAGAATCACACTTACATTTAAGAATATGAACAATTTATTTTTATATTCAGTATTCCCTACTGAAGCCTTCTCTGCCATCGTCTCATTAGACACTCATTCAGTGTGTTTTTTGACAGTTGTTGGAGAATGAAGGGACAAATATATTAAACAAAAGTTATCATTGTTCCTGTCACCACACAGTATCATGCTTCTAAATTCGGAACATCCTAATATGAACCAGCACATTGTGTTTCTATCACTAAGCATTAAGTTCAACAGAGATGTGTATTAGGACAGGGAAATTCAGGGACCCCTCAGGGTCAATGGGACCTGGATTAATCATTAAAGGGGGATTCCTTATTGCTGGCTACATGGGTGGGTAAGAGTGGAGAATTCTTTTGTAAAAGGGCAAAATATATATATTTTAAGGAAATCAGTTTGAGGAAAATTGAGGATCTGGAAATTGATTCTCTTAAAGCTATCAATGTTCTATGGTCCCTGGAAAGTCTTCGCAGTTTGAAGGCAACTAATCTATTTTGTGAGTCAGAGTATATGACCTTTCACAAAGATTTTTGTAAGCTCTAACATATAACTTCCTAAGCTCCTCTCAGACTCTCCCCTCCATAGTAGCTTGAAGTCTAAGCATGTCAAACTCAAAGGCTAACATGGGCCAAA
>NW_005345239.1:0-207 GCF_000412655.1 Myotis brandtii | reverse complement strand
AAACTCTGACCATCCTCTCACCTATCTCTGACCTCCCTCTCCTCTGGCTGTGACCTCCCTCTCTACTACTGCTGATCCCCTTCTCTCTTCTGTCTCTAATCTTCCTTCCTCCCCCCTCTCTCTCTTCTCCCAGTTTTACCTCCCTGCTATTCCATTATCCTCCCACTCTAGTCTCCCTCTCTCTCCCCATTCCATCTGATCTGCCTT
>NW_005345238.1:0-204 GCF_000412655.1 Myotis brandtii | reverse complement strand
CTGAGTGGTGCTCCTGCTGTGGGAGCTCACTGACCACAAGGGGGCAGCTCCTCTATTGAGCGTCTGCCCCCTGCTGGTCAGTGCACATCATAGCAACTGGTCAACTGGTCGTTCTGGTTGTTCCGGCCATTCAGTCATAACGATCGCTTAGGCTTTTATATGCATAGATACCACATCTTTTTAATTTTATTTATGTTTATTTTT
>NW_005345237.1:0-352 GCF_000412655.1 Myotis brandtii | reverse complement strand
AAAACATGTAAAAATTGAACAAACTGAAAAATCAACAGGCTTCTTAGACTCTTAAGAGAAGTGGGTCACAGGAAAGCCACTGCCCCCCAAATTTGAAAGCTCATCCAGCAAATACAGAGACTCCCAGTTATGGAGGCACACAGCTCACAAGCACAGAGCACAAAGCTCCAGGGAACCTGCCCAGGGGGAAGCCTGGCCTGTAATTGGCAAGTGGCGGAGGCTCAGCATGGACCATCTGAGAGTTAAACTCCAAGGGGGACCCAGTCACGGGGCCCCCACCCTTTTGTGAGCGTTATGCCCAGAAGCTCCATTGGTTCTCACAGTGAATGTTGGAGAAAAATCCTCTCATGCT
>NW_005345236.1:0-227 GCF_000412655.1 Myotis brandtii | reverse complement strand
ATCTTTCTCAACACTATTATATAATACTAGAAGCCTGTTGCATGAAATTCGTGCACTCAGGGGGTCCCTTAGCCCGGCCTGCGCCCTCTTGCAGTCCAGGAGCCCTTGAGGAATGTCCTACATCTTTAGCACTGCCGCGAGAGGCTCCCACCACCAACACTGCACTTGTCAGCCATGAGCCTGGCTGAGCGGCACTCCCCCTGTAGGAGCTCACTGACCACCAGGGG
>NW_005345235.1:0-473 GCF_000412655.1 Myotis brandtii | reverse complement strand
TTGTATCCTATCTCTTATTAGTTCTGATATCTTTGATGGTCTCTTGAATTTTCTAGTAATATTATTATATTCTCAAATGATGGTTCTTTTGTTGTTTCCCTAATCTTAACTACATGGGACCCTTGAACAACATGGGTTTGAAATGCATGGGGGTTCACGTATGTGTGAATTTCTTTATAATAAATGAATGCAGTGCTGAAATGTATTTTCTCTTCCTTAGATTTTTCTTAACATTTCTTTCTCTTATTACTTTATTGTAACAATCTATTTATATAAAAACCCTGGGTGTAACATCACGACCGAAGCTCGACCAACCGGAAGTCAGTCAGTCCTACAGGGGTTGTCTTGGCAACGTCTGTGCCCTCCCGGAGCTGTTTCCTGGAGCTGTTTCCCATGAAGGAGAGGTTTGAGGTAGGAACTGGCTTTCGGAGCGTGAACGCACTGAGTCCTGGGTCGCGTTGCCAAGGGCTGTG
>NW_005345234.1:0-331 GCF_000412655.1 Myotis brandtii | reverse complement strand
TGCTCTTAGGCCCTGGTGTATTAATAGTAATTTTTGCTTATGGGGGAATTTTAAGATATTTCCAAATTTCTATCTCATAACCACCAAACACAAATGGTCCACAAGAGTCTGAATGTCAGCAATCCATGCTGCCCTCTTGCCTTTCATCACCCCTTCTACATCTGCACAAGCCTCACCTTCCCTCAGCAGAGGGAGAATGACTTTAATCACCATGGGCAAAGCATATCCTTCTGCTCCCTCAATCAGATCCTACCTGTCCCTTCCCTCCTTTCTGGCTCGTTCCTTGGGCTCTGTTCTATCATTTATTGGCTCACTGGCTCATGTCAGTCAC
>NW_005345233.1:0-216 GCF_000412655.1 Myotis brandtii | reverse complement strand
GCTGGACAAAGGGATGATTCATGTCTTGGGCGGGATGGAGTGGGACAGCAAGGGACTTCATCATGCTACTCAGAATGATGCACAATTTAAAACTTATGAATTATTTCTAGAATTTTCCATTTAATATTTTCAGACCGACATTGACCACATGTAACTGAAATTGAGAAAAGCGAAAGGTCGGATAACAGGGGACCACTGGTAATTCAGTGTGTGGAG
>NW_005345232.1:0-1114 GCF_000412655.1 Myotis brandtii | reverse complement strand
TGCATGAATTTCATGCACCAGGCCTCTAGTATAACTATAATATGACCATCAATATTAGGAAATTAGGGGATAATCATATTTTAGTCTCTGAGGGTATTACAGTTTCCCTATATGGCTAGTTATGTATAACTCCTGGTTGAAAACCTAAATTATTGCAGGATACAGAAACCTACTGACCAGTCAGTGATAAGAATCATCATAATTCATAATAGCTGGGGTCACAAACAAGATCTAATCAAAGGATGAAAACTGATTCCACATGAACTAGTGAAAAAAAATTGATTTAAATATTAAAAAAATATATTTGTCAATGTGATTCTAGGCACAGGCTTCCCATATATTGGTCATTTTTTAGCACTTTATAAGCACTATCAAAGGTGTAATTGGGTTTGATATTTTGGACCCTTTTCTGAGACAAACATTTTAAGATTCTCATTCATCTTTTAGTCAATTATGCCTGCTTTGCTTGTTTGGCTAATGACCCTGTACTTTAAAAGTGCTTTAAATTAGTAGTTCTCAACTAGTCTGAGTGTCTAAAAACATTTCTGGTTGTCATAACTAGGGTGTGGGCTGCTACTTGCTTCTAGTGGGTAGAGAAGCCCAGATGTTGCTAAACATTCTCCAATACGCAGGGCAATCCTGCACAACAAAGAGTTATTCAGTCCATATGTCAATTGCTGAGATTGGGAGACCTTGCTCCACAGCAAACTGGTTCAGACTGAAGACCTTTCAACCTCAAGTCAAGATACTGGTAAGGTAAATACCTCTCCAGCACACTTTCAAGTGAATTTTACTACTTTCTAAATTAGTTATGCTGGCCATGTCTCATAAGTGGGGCCCATGTGAGGGAGTAATCTACAGTCAGTCCCAAGAAGACTTGAACAGACTTACACCTATCTATTTTTGGGCCTAAGTAAAATAAAAAAAAATTACCCATGGACATAGGCAATAGGGTGGTGAAGGCCTGGGGTGGGGGATGGGGATGGGCTAGAAGAAGTCAATGGGAGAAAAAAGGAGACGTTGTAGTACTTTCAACAATAAAGTTTAAAAAAATAATAATAATTGTAAAAAAAATAGTGTTGATATTTGAATTAAGGATGAGGCCAATCCTCAA
>NW_005345231.1:0-372 GCF_000412655.1 Myotis brandtii | reverse complement strand
TGTACTTCTCCGGGTTGTTCTAAGGAAGTACAATGCCATTTCTCTTCGGAAAGTGATCAGATATACTGGAGGAGGCCATGTCCACCTCTCTGGCTGGTTGGAGCATCTCACGTCTGGGAATCCACAGACCCTTCCGTGCTCTGCTGCTGTAATGGTAGCACATTCTGTCGGAATGGTTTCTACTTCCTCCCCGGGCTGTGAGTTCCCTGTTGCACAGCTCGGTACCTAGTGACTTGTGACATTAATGAATGACCTCAAGGAATCACACCAACTTGATTGTACATGGAAATAGGGTTATTGGAAAGACATTGGTTTTTTGAGGGAGAAACTGGTGGGTCCAGGTTTCAACCTTGGGGCATGTTTAGAGGATGG
>NW_005345230.1:0-359 GCF_000412655.1 Myotis brandtii | reverse complement strand
TTTCCCAGGTCCAGTTCTCCTCCCGCTGCAGTTGTTAAGCTGTGGCTATCCCTGCCCTCAAGATGAGCACAATAGAAATGGGAGACAGAGTCGGGCCCACTCTAGAGAACAGAGAAAAGTTTAAAATAGAGATGATACAACATGCTCTGGGAAGAAGAAACAAGTTCACCAGGACAGCAGGAGAGGTGTGAAGAGGTGATCCTGTTCAGATGGATTGTAATTGAAGAGCAAGATACCAATAGATAGAGGAGCCTATTGTAGGAAGAGAGGGAAAGGAATGAAGAGGGTATGGAAATGTGTAGAGATGTATTTAGTAAACAGCAGCTCACAGAGTACAGCGTAGGAAGGTAGTTGGAATG
>NW_005345229.1:0-356 GCF_000412655.1 Myotis brandtii | reverse complement strand
TCCACTGAGCCAAACTGGCTAGGGCTATTTTTTTAAAATCTATTTTTTTCTTGATTTTGCTCTGAACTCTATAGAAATTAGACTGTAAAATTTGTAAATAGTCTTCTCTGTAAGTCTCAAACTTAGCAACATTTGTTAAGTTACTCAAGTAATTAGCACATTACACACAAACACATATACACATGTACTTGAATGTATGCATGTGCACATACACACATACACTTTACTGCTTCTGGAATCACACTGGTCTAAGTTGAAACCTTATAGACTTCCCTCTTTAAGTCATAAGTTCCACTTTAGAGCTCTGTTGTGAGAACTGAATAGGATAAATATGTAAAGTGTACAACACAGCACCC
>NW_005345228.1:0-1231 GCF_000412655.1 Myotis brandtii | reverse complement strand
GTCCCGGATTGGAGAGAGTGCAGGCTGGGCTGAGAGGGCTGAATTTCATGCACCGGGCCTCTAGTAATCATATAAGATGTGCTCCAGGGCCTACACCTGAAAAACATTTGACAGGTAGCTAGCTGCTCTTTCAGAGCCTCGATGTCATATAATGAGGATGCTTCAGTATTACACTCATTCATTTTAATGTTCCTATTTAGACCCATTAAAAAACTCATAGACCTATAGTTTCTTTTTCAGTTCTAGTAGTCATTTCTATTCTTATCCATGACACTTGGATAAAATTTAAGATACTAATTTCCATGCATAATAACCAACATTAATCTCTTAGCTTGTAACATTAATCCAATTCTTACTGAGAATTTTCACATTACAGAGAGGTAAAGTGTATACATAAAGTACATATGTGTATATGTGTATGTAAACATACACACACACAAACACACACTCATACAGACAAAAACAGAGCCTAAGACCCAGAGAATGAATAGAGTTCAGGGGATACAGCTAGAATGTCTGGGTTCAAATCCTGCCTCTGCCTCTTCCTATTCCTATGATCTAAGGGCAAGACGTCTAACCTCTCTTGGCCTTAGTTTCTTCATCTGTAGCATGGAAATAACAAAGATATATACTTCATAGGGTGTTGGGAGGATTAAATGATTAATGCATGAAAGTTCTTAGAAGAATGCCTCACAGTATAATACGCCTCAGTAAGTACTGGCTACTATCATTATGCACCATCCACCTGTATTTGTACGTATCTCTGATTTGCAAAGTGGCCACATCTCAGCTCACGTATTTTTTACCTCAAGTGGGAAGGTCAAGGATGCAGCTGATTTGATCTTCTGGAGGCTCAGAGAGTGGGGTTGGGAGCTCTGACTGCTCTGAGTTTTCTGTCAGCCCCTTCTATGGGGTGGATAACACAGCAGCCACCCCAAACCCACACCTGCCTGATCAATGCCTGTGCAAAGCGAGTCTTTTACACCTCCTCTGGCATAAAGTATCTAAGTCAGGCAACTGGACCAGGGAGAGACATATACCAATGGCTGTTACTTGAGGATGGAGAAGGGGTGATAGGTCTGTTCTACCTCATGTTTTCAGAACCAGGAAGACGGAGAGCTAAGAAGATCCTGGCTTAATAGGAAGGACAGATGACCACTGCAGTTCACACTCCTTTTATAAATGCTGCAGGCGGGGTTAGTTTGGCCACCTGCTTCTATTGCAAAGGCCA
>NW_005345227.1:0-203 GCF_000412655.1 Myotis brandtii | reverse complement strand
ACATTTGTAATACCTTAACTAATAATAAAAAAATATAAAAAAAAATGAAAAAAAAAGAACCAGATTACAGGGCCTGGGTTATAGAATGTTAAAATACTGTGTGACAGAATCAGAAATCTAGGAAATATTAGTACAAGAGAGTGTTGGACAAGTTTCTGTAAGGGAGAGCACTAGGTACCAGCACTACAGGAGGGCACACTGCC
>NW_005345226.1:0-354 GCF_000412655.1 Myotis brandtii | reverse complement strand
TTTTTTTTTTTTTTTTTACTTGTACCTCCTATTAATTTTGGTAACTTGTTTTGATAGCTAGTAGGAAAAGTGTGCTTCCACTCTTCTAATTTAGATATTTTCTTGTCATTCTCATGGTTTATTAGATGGATTTTTGGTATCATTTTTCAAATTAGAAATAAATCTCTGTACTTTTGTATTTTAACAAAATACAAGCTTGACATTTATATAGATATTGAATACTACATAAAGGAAGAAAAGTATTTCAATTAGTGTTAGCAATCAGAATTTTTCATAGGTACCATCAAGGCTCAATGGGGCATTCTGTGCTCTGTTAAAATATGTTTTTATTACAGAGTTGGATCAAAATGGTTG
>NW_005345225.1:0-252 GCF_000412655.1 Myotis brandtii | reverse complement strand
CCCAGTAGGGGGTGTGCAGGAGGTGGCCGATCCATGACTCTCTCTCATCATGGATGTGTCTTCTATCTCTCTCTCCCTCTCCCTTCCTCTCTGAAATCAATAAAAACATATATTAAAACAAAACAAACATAATTCTGCCAAAGAACGGTTTAAAAAATGAGAATAAAACTTTAAAAAATAAATCTATGTATATAAAAGCCTAAGCCAGCGAAGGACTGAACGACCAGTCGCTATGACGCGCACTGACCACCA
>NW_005345224.1:0-218 GCF_000412655.1 Myotis brandtii | reverse complement strand
GTTGAGCATTGACCCATGCACTAAGAGGTCACCAGTGCGATTCCCCATCTGGAGCGCATGCCTGGGTTGCGGGCTCCATCCCCAGTTGGGAGTGTGCAGGAAGCAGCTGGCCAATGTTGATGTTTCTCCCTCATCAATGTTTCTATCTCTCTCTACCTCTCCTTTCCTCTTTCTCTAAAAGTTTTTAGAAAATAAGCAAAGTAAAAGGAGGATACAAA
>NW_005345223.1:0-354 GCF_000412655.1 Myotis brandtii | reverse complement strand
TTTCTAAAACTAAAAAATTTCCTATAGAAAGAGCAGTTTGGAGGCGTGAAAGAAGGGAATTGGTTGATTAGTTACAATGCTTAATTGGCCTATGAATGAAAGATGATAAATAACAACATGTATTCAGATGGTAATAGTGAAGATGGAAAGAAGTAAAAAAGGATTCAAAAATATTTTGGAGAAAGAAGTTGGCAGAGCTTGATGATGATGTGGGTTTTGCATATGAAAGAAAATGCTAAAAACTAAATTCTTCTGTATTACACAGGAACAATTTTTCCCACTAGCACTGTAGTTGCTATGAACTCCCTGATCATGTATTGTGTTTGCCTTACTCACTTTCTCCATGTTGTGCAA
>NW_005345222.1:0-227 GCF_000412655.1 Myotis brandtii | reverse complement strand
GCGTTGGACTGCGGGTTTCGGCCCGATCCCTGCAGGCTGCCCAGAGGGACCCCACCTGAGCACAAATTCGTGCACCGGGCCTCTAGTCCTATATAATAAAAGCCCAGACCATAAGCGTAACAACCGGAAGGACCGCTTGACCAGTCGCTACGAGGTGGGGGGCCGGCGAGGGGAACCGGCTGGCTGGCGGCGGCCAGGGACTGGCGAGCGGGCGGAAAATGGCCCTG
>NW_005345221.1:0-355 GCF_000412655.1 Myotis brandtii | reverse complement strand
TTGAACCCAGGACCCTTCAGTCCGTGGGCCGATGC
Organism: Myotis brandtii; assembly: GCF_000412655.1. Lineage (NCBI taxonomy): Eukaryota > Metazoa > Chordata > Mammalia > Chiroptera > Vespertilionidae > Myotis > Myotis brandtii. Next base: position 320 of record NW_005345221.1, on the reverse strand, counting down.
TCCAACCACCAAGCCAAACTGGCAAGGGCTCTCATCTATCATTTTAACACTGCCTCCCAAGATCTTGTTACACTGTGGTTTATGTCTATCTGAAATGCGTCCAATTCTAAATGGACATTTTAATGAAATGGGTTTTGTTGCCCACGATGAGGCATACTGCTGGCCCAGGAGCCGCAGGGGCCTGGGTTTGAGTCTTGGCTCTGCAGCTCTGTCTGGGTCCTCCGGGTGCGTCACTTAACGGCTCTGTGGTTCCGTTCCCTCCTTGGTCAGTGGGATAGTGACCGTGCTCTCTTCCTGGTGGTGGTGTGCAGATAAGAGGG
>NW_005345220.1:0-624 GCF_000412655.1 Myotis brandtii | reverse complement strand
TGTGTGTGTGTGTGTGTGTGTGTGTGTGTATAGATGTCCTCTATTTCTTTCTTTATGATTGAAATGTCCCTATGCCTACATTTTAAAGTCTCAGTATTGACTATACATCTTGGAGGAATATGGAATTCTGGTCTTCCTAGACTCTGAATTTCTTGGGAGAACACCACCTGTGGAGATGAAGCACCTGAGAAAGCAGGATCCAGATTCTGACTTTGCTCATAAACACTTAAAACCAAGAGTCACACCATGACAATGCCATATATAGTGCCTCATCTCTTCTAGATCTATGTGAATAGAGAAGGGAAGATATATAAGAAACTGAACACCTGATAAATCCCAAACATGGTGCCCAGTTAGACATTTAGTAGCACTCCCAATCACATCATTTCTCTTTGTAGACATACTGTTAGGGAGAGAAGTAACCTCTCAGAGACACTCATGGAAGTAAAAGATTTTCCACTTATACCCATTTAAATATTTTTAAATTAATTGATTAATTATTTTTTAACACATGTCTAAGGATTGGGAAAAGGGGCTAATCTTGCCACTACAGAAGTTGTGATGATATTTTACTTCAATACTCATAATTTTGAATTATACTAGTTCATGAATATGCAAGCCCAA
>NW_005345219.1:0-224 GCF_000412655.1 Myotis brandtii | reverse complement strand
GTGAGGGAAGCCCAGGTCCCAGGTGCCTGCCAAAGGCTGAAGGGAAGCCTGGGTCCTGGGTGCTGGAGGGAAGCCCGGGTACCAGGTGCCAGATGTAAGCCGGTGTACTAGCCCGGGGGAAGGAAGCCCAACTTTTGCATGAATTTCATGCATCGGGACTCTAGTAAATTAATAAAAATGCCAATTCCTACTCTAAGTCTAAGTCATTTTCATAATTAGAATTA
>NW_005345218.1:0-215 GCF_000412655.1 Myotis brandtii | reverse complement strand
TTAATGACACCCCTACTTGCAACCTATTCCTCCCCACTTTTCCCATGCTGCCAACTTCTAACTGCAATAGTGACTCTGTGCTTGTCTGTTTAGTTCAGTGTATAAATGGAATGTTGTGGAGATAGCCCCTCCCCATGCTGCCGGGTTCCCCTCCCCTTTTCCACCCGGTCTCAGCCACTCATGGAAGCAGGATCAGTAAGGGACCCTTAATTAAA
>NW_005345217.1:0-228 GCF_000412655.1 Myotis brandtii | reverse complement strand
ATGATTATAAAAATAATAATTATCATTCATCAGCCCCTGGCCCACCCAAAGCCTTCACCACACTGTTGTCTGTGTCCATGGGTTATGCCTATCTATATATATAAAAGGCAAATATGCTAAGTCCCACCACCTGACTGGTCGCTAGGACATGCACTGACCACCAGGGGACCAGGGGGCAGACGCTCAACACTGGAGCTGCCGAGCTGCAGTGACTTGGCAGCGGTGGTT
>NW_005345216.1:0-631 GCF_000412655.1 Myotis brandtii | reverse complement strand
GAAGTAAAGCTAACACTGAGTAGGAATTGCTAAGCAAATACAGTTTTGGTGACTGAATCAATTTGACATTAAATAACCATCAGTACAAATTATATGTAGAGGCTTTCCCCAACGTAGCCCAAATGATACCAACTAAAATGATTACAAGTAGCTTTATATAGAAGGAATATAAGTGTAGAGCCTAGGATGCCCCATGACAGCTACCGCAACGCTGCTAAAATAACAGATCAATCCAATCCATTCAGCCAAACAGCTGGTCAACTCAGTTAAACAAATATTAGTCAAATCAACTGCCAGATCAAATTAACTGGAAAACAATCCCAAAACACTCATGCCTGTTATGTATGTATATTTTAGAGATGGTGTCAGTTTGATGGGAATAAAGATTGCGTTTTTGCTCAAGTGATTAGAGACTTACAAGCAAATCATTTTGAAGTTATTCTAAAATATATTGCCATCGTTTCTCAGCACCTCCCCCATGAAAACCCTAATCTGTGAAAACCATCATATCCCACCTGGTCTACCACAACTGCTCCTCCCAGCCTGACTCACTGCCACCAGCTTGATCCCTTGTAGTCCTCACTTCTGATCAACAGCCAAAGTGATCTTCTCAAAGGATAAACTATAGCAT
>NW_005345215.1:0-200 GCF_000412655.1 Myotis brandtii | reverse complement strand
TACATATGCCATCCATGAATACATGCGTGATGCAAAAAACTTTTTGTTTTAAATTCATAGTAATTTTATATTGTATAATTTCTATTTATTCCTAGCATAGTAATGTTTTGAAAGTTTTCTCTTGAAGATGGAGTGACTTAGAAAGAGTTTGCTATTTTTTATTAATTTAAAAAATATTTTTATTGGTTTCAGAGAGGAAG
>NW_005345214.1:0-446 GCF_000412655.1 Myotis brandtii | reverse complement strand
ATGTATATGAAAATCTTCCTCTTGTCAGAGTCTGGGGAGTGCTGCGGGACCCAGAGTTAAGTTCCCGCACACTCGTGGCGCCTCAAAATTGCACGAGACCCAGACCCAACTGGCCCCACCCTCATTGGGTGAGATCCAGACCCGGCCGGCCCCACCCTTGTCAAGCCCCGGGGGACGCACCCTCAGGTCCCCCATCAAGCCCTGCCAGGCGGGGGGCGCAAGCTCAGGTCCCCCAGCGCACCCTCAGGTCCCTCGGCCTGGTGCCGGGGTGAGGGGAACGGCCTGAGGTCCCCCGTCAAGCCCCTCCAGGCAGGGGGTGCAGCCTCACGTCACCCAGGCCGGGGTGGGGGGTGTGCCTTGAGGTCCCCGTCAAGCCCCATGGGTGAGGGGTGTAGCCTGAGGTCCTCTGTCAAGCTCCGCCAGGTGGGGGGCGCTGCCTCAGGTCC
>NW_005345213.1:0-1843 GCF_000412655.1 Myotis brandtii | reverse complement strand
GTATATTGAATTGTATTTTGTAGATTTTCTTTGTAATATAGTATAGTAACATATTATAACTATTGAATAATTGTTACAAAGCTCCTGAGTCAGCGGTAATTTCCACATTCTAAAAATGGCTTGGGTTAACTTAGATAATAAGGCTACTATGCAATTAAAACTTTGTTTTGGGATTTATAAGTCATGTTATATCCCTAACTGAAAATTTGTTTTAGGCTACAAAGGTTAGAGTTCAACTTTTTAAACATGTATTCTCCTACAAAATCAAAACATCACAGTTTTGTCTGTGTGTATCTATCTGATCTTTAGCATGAAACTTTAGCTACACTTTTAATTTACAGACCTCTTTGAGAAACCACAAGTTTTCTTAATGAATTTATAGATTTTTCTTTCTCAACTCTGGTTGGAACCACATAGCCCATTAATCTTAGGTGATTTTAGTATCTGTATTGACAACATTGAAGATAGGTTTGGTGTAAATGTTTTTTCCTTGTTTAATACTCTTGCTTCACTTGGCCTGTCTCTAAAATGACTCTATCATGAAAGGGACAGACTATTTTCAACATTACTATCAACTCATATTTACTGAGTGTTATTTGCACATAGGGCATTACCCAGTACTCAACACGCTCCCATAGTTTTCGACATTTTATTTACCCTCGTGGTTTCATGTAGGTTTATTTCTTTAGCACCAACTATTTAGTATTCATTTAATTTCAAAATAACACAACTATCTGATTGACATTTTAGTCCAAAATAATTGTTGGCTTCCAACCCTGATCTATCAATAATTCTCATTGTGCATTCTAACAGAAACCAGTATTTCTCAATACCTTTGCTTTGGAAAAAAAGAACTCAGGCCATTTCTGATACTATGGGTATTTTTGCAATAATGTACTTTAAATTTGCCTGTTCTTTTTACTACCTTAGCCACTAGTGAAATTATTTTGTTTGTAGACATTACATTATTATATATTTGCCATTTCAACTTTCTAATTGATTGATGTCTTTTTACCATTTTGTGTATCCTACAATTGTCAGAAAAAAATGGGAACATTTTATTTTATTTTTTTTACAATGCACTTGTTTCTACATTAGAAGTCTCCTACATACATTCATTAAGTTAGATGTGTTTAAGAGTTTGTGTGCTATTTATATGCAGCATGCATGCAATTATAGGTTCATAAATTTGAAGGATTTTGAGTGGTTCAGTTCCATGCTCTCAATAAAAGAAGCCCAGATGGATGAGAACATAATGTATTGGGTAACTAGCACTCATTTTCAGAGTAAAAAGTGTCCTGATATTGATGTGAGTTAATCAATAGAGTAGAATTCTATCTTCAAATTACATGGGGAACAATTATTGCTAATAATTATTAAGTTAGTAACATCTCAATTTTAAAGTGCCTTAATGAACATTTATAGCCATCACTTTTCCTTTTTTTAATTTATACTATTTTTAAGGTTCTTTTGAAGACAAAGAAAACACATAAAGATCCTAAGTCACATTCCTTTATCAAATCATCTAAATATTACAAATGAAAAATTCAGGATATTTAGGTTCTAAACTTGCTTTTTTTAAAAACTAATGTAGTTTATAATATACTAATCCCAGGGGAATACTTAATTTTTATTTGATATGAAGTAATATATCATTTACATGTATTTGAATAAGGTGATATACTTTCTATTTATATATACCAATAATCAATTTGCCCTAGAGACTGCAGAACAAATTCCTAATATTTTCTAATTATCATTATAACATCTTATTGATGTCAAGGCACTAATTTTTATTATCTCTAATAGAGGCCCGGTGCATGAAATTTGTGCGGGGGGGGGG
>NW_005345212.1:0-1084 GCF_000412655.1 Myotis brandtii | reverse complement strand
GAACAACTGTAATAATCTGCACAATAAAGATTTAATTTAAAAAAAAGTGAATTAAACAAAAAATTGGAAGACAAACAGCCTGCCTCACCATTTTCCAGGGGATTAAATTAATACATCATCAGGCATAAATTAAGAGATGCTATTTGGAAAACCAATTTCTTCATTTGCAAGGAAAGCAATAGATTCAATCCACATAGACAAGAAAAACCTGGGTTAGTTGTAGCACTTTGGGTTAAGTTTTCCCAAAGCCTCTTTCTTACCCTGACTCTAGGCTTCTTTTTTAAAAATATGTTTTTATTGATTTTAGAGAGAGAGGGAGAGGGATAGATAGATAGAAACATCGATCAGCTGGCTCCATCCAGCATGCCCCATACTGGGGCTCAAGCCCACAATCCGGTCATGTGCCCTGACTAGGAATCAAACTGGCGACCTTCTGGTGCATGAGTCAATGCACAATCCACGGAGCCACACCGGCCGGGTGACTCTAGACTTTTTAACCTTTACATTTCCAAAGAAAAGACTTGTTGGAGTGGGACCTCTCAGTTTTACTCTAGGCTCCTTTCCTGACCCCTGTTGGATATTTATTTCCTGAGGAAACAAAACATTTAGAAACAGTGTCTCCTTGTTTTAGGCCTTGTATACTGTAGCCAGACTCACTTTTTGAGCTTGTTTATTCTCTACAGCTGCTCGAATGCTATATCTTGGCCCATACAACTTTCATATTGGATGAAAAATAAATGGTATGAATTTAGCTCACTATAGCTTTGGCCTTAATTAAAGGACAGAAATACCAGCAGCTTCCTTCTGCAAGCAGCAACTTATTTTAGCATTTTCCCCTGTTCAGACTAAAGCCTTTGGTAAAAACCAACATTACAGCCCAAGCCCACACAAAAACCTCAGATTTTAGTCATATGTCTCGCAAGGATGTTACATCATTTCTCAGTTTACTAAACACAGACATTTCCTGAAACACAGAGACCCACTGCAGAAGTTTGCCTAAACCATTTGGGATGATCTGAAACTAGATCTCCTTACTTAGTTATCCCATTAGCACAGTGGTTCTCAACCTTCCTAATGCCTCGAC
>NW_005345211.1:0-243 GCF_000412655.1 Myotis brandtii | reverse complement strand
TCCCGGGACCCGGATTTGTGACCCTGCCGGGCGGGGGCAGCACGGGAGGCTGTCCGCAGTCCCAGGACCCAGATCTGTGAACCTGCCGGGCGGGGGGCAGAGCTTGAGGCTGCCCACAGGACCAAGACACGGATCTGTGACCCTGTCAGGTGGGGGGCAGCACTTGAGGCTGTCTGCAGTCCTGGGACCTGGATCCGTGACCCCTCCTGGCAGGGCAGCAACTCGCACAGGGGCGGATCGGCC
>NW_005345210.1:0-231 GCF_000412655.1 Myotis brandtii | reverse complement strand
GTTCAAGAGAAAGCGGAAGCTCAATGGAGACAGGACATCACACCTTCCAAACAACTAGGGCTTCTCGTCTAGGTCCCCCCAGATCTCAGTGCTCCTTTTATTCTTGTCTTTTGATGCCTCGTAGCAGCAGTTTAATATGTTTTCTACTCTTTTTTAAATACATATATTTTATTGACTTCTAGATAGAGGAAGGGAGAGGGAGAGACAAAAACATCGATGAGAGAGAAACAT
>NW_005345209.1:0-567 GCF_000412655.1 Myotis brandtii | reverse complement strand
GGGGGAGTGTTAGTGTTACCATCCTCTCCTTGCAAGGAGGAAATGGGATACCCAGACATGAGACACATCAGTTGGAATTAAATCTCTTTTTGCCTCATGGGGCCCCACCCTGTTCTCGTCAGTGGTCCTCAGAGGCAGAACCAAAGACCTGGGAGCAGAATCCTATCTGGTCTCCCCTATCGAACCTGCCTGCATCTCATCCCCAATTTCTGTCCCCCTCCTATCATAACCAACTGAGTGACTGGAACAAAAGGAGACAAGCCGCAGATCTTCCCAGCTCACACCCCTTCAATTCCCACACTCCATGCACACATGTTGCCCTTTATTCATCAGTTCATTCAACAGATTTTTATGAAGGGTCTGCTGTGTGCCAGGGACTGGTGCACAGAATCAGCTTACAAGCTAGCAGAGGGAGAGACAGTATGTAATCAAACAGCCACACAGATAACTATCTAATTACCACTGTGGCAAGTGTCATGGGAGAAAGGAACATGGTTCAGTGTGAGATTAAACACAAAACTCTGGCGGCCATGTAGAGGAGCAGGAGTTTGCAAAGGACCCTGAGCA
>NW_005345208.1:0-951 GCF_000412655.1 Myotis brandtii | reverse complement strand
TTTTTTTTTTAAATCAGACTACTTGGCAGTCTTCACAGTTCCCTGAGCACTCTATTTATCTTGAAGGCTGTATCTATAATTGACACGAGAAAGCAGAAGCTAGAAGAATATTCCTAAGAGGAACAGAAGGTGGAGGGATCTTATTGGCCGATGGGTTCAGGTACAGGACTCTCCAATGTGATGCTCCTCTGAACCACTGGCTACACCTGACTGGAACATTCTGGATGATTGTCAAAATTCACACTGATACCCTTATGTTTTAAGGCCAGTCTTTCACAAAGACTTGGGTGGTGAGCTAAACAGCAAACCTGGCTTAGATCTATTGGCACTTGTTATTTTGAGAAAATACCCAAAGGTTCTTCCTGTCATAAAACACTGGATTGAGGAAAGCTAGGAAAAATCCAACTTTAATTTCATGAATTTGCACTTGCAAAAACACATATCTTCACCAAAATTAAGAAGACTTGAGAATTTGGCTCCAAGCGAAATTCCACTCCAGGGACAGCGGGATTGAATGCAGATTTCAGCTGTGGGCAAAACCTCACTATTATTTCTAGACAATGGGGCTTTCTGTAGTGGAAATGGTGGCGCTCTACACACAGAATGGCCACAAGCCAGTTCTCAGTTTTCTCCAGTGGATTTGCCAGGTTGGCTACAGGAGGGAATATTTTCACACAGACTGGTAACAAGTCTAATGAAACTTGGGGGAAAATTAATCTGGTTAATTTTTTTCTAAGTGAGTGCCTGAAAGCTCAGAGGAAATATATATAACTAGGGGTCCAGTGCACAAATTCGTGCACCTTGAAAGGAACTATGGGCCATGAGCCTGCAGGGGGCACAGAAGTGGGTCTCGGCCCATCCTCCGCACCCCCACCCGGACTCTCCCACCGTGGCCTCTGGTCCTGTCTGCCTGCAGCCCTGCTCCTGCCACCGCTCCCATGTGCTGACGGC
>NW_005345207.1:0-399 GCF_000412655.1 Myotis brandtii | reverse complement strand
TTACCAAAGAGATCTTTTAGATTTCTCTGTTTCAAAGCTATTTAAGAACTAATTATTCTTGCAGCCAAATTATTAAGAAATAGCTTCATGAAAGCAGTTTAACCAGGTGGAGGTCTGTGTGGTTATATAATAGATTGATCAAACCCTTCTAAGGGTTAAAAATTTTTTCTTGTTAACTTTAAGGCTTCAGGTCACCCAGGAGTCCCCACAGAAAGACCAAAAATCTACATGCTTTCACATGTTCACATTTAATTCCAACAAATATTCACCTAAGCCAGGCCCTGGGGTTCAAAGATGAATGAGACGTGGCTCTTCAAGGAGCTAACAATCTGAAAAGAAATCAGTAAATAGACAGCCAACCATGTAACAATATAATAACTATGAAACTATCAGTATGAA
>NW_005345206.1:0-361 GCF_000412655.1 Myotis brandtii | reverse complement strand
ATATAAGTCTTCATATATATTAACCTACAAAGTACATGTGCAATTCATTTAAAAAACCTTGTTAAGGTCCTATTTGCTCTTTCCTTAAAACCAAAAGTTTCCAGGCTCCATTTGAAACTTTGAAATAGATCTGAACAACTGTAGGGCTTCCTAGGAAGTGGAGATGGATACAATGGGAGATTATCAGAAATAAAAATGAACCAGTCATGCTTCCATTAACTGCATCTCTGGATTTTCTAGTGCAGAGATAATACCCCATGTTGTTGTTGTTTCCTTGTGTGTGTGTGTGTGTGTTTTTTTTTTGATTGCAGATTGATTTAAGGGGAGAGAGAGAGAGATTTGAGATAAACATGGATTGGCT
>NW_005345205.1:0-203 GCF_000412655.1 Myotis brandtii | reverse complement strand
ACATAGATTTAAAGCCATGATCCTAAAGCTCAGGGGAGTGTCAGGATCACCCAGAAAGCTAGATCAAATTACTAGTGCCCTGAACCCAGTTAATTTTGACCCATCTCTACGATGGGGCTAGGCATCAGTAGTTTGAAGGAGCACAAAGGTCATCGTAAAACACACCAAATTTGAGGACCACTTTGTTAAAGAAAAAACGTGAC
>NW_005345204.1:0-282 GCF_000412655.1 Myotis brandtii | reverse complement strand
TTTTTTTTTTATAGGTAAAGGAACAGAAACAGAAAAGAAAGGTTAATGTGATGTGTTCAATATCATGTTTGGATTGACAGTACATGTACTGAGTTCTAGTCCTATTTCTAGTTATTCTAGTGGATATTGGTAAATGTCTTTGGTTGTCACATTGACTGCGGGGTGTAACTGGCATTTAGTGCCTAGAAACCAGAATGTTAGTCAACAATTTGATAGGTGGTCTCACAGGAATAATTGACCCATTTGAAATATCAATTGCATTCCCTTTGAAAAATATTGGTT
>NW_005345203.1:0-205 GCF_000412655.1 Myotis brandtii | reverse complement strand
GAAATCAATAAAAATATATTTTAAATAATAATCCTATTTAATAAAGGGTGAATATGCAAATTGACCATCACACCATAACAAGATGGTGGCCCCCACAGCAGAGGCGTTGATCCCATAACACAAGATGGCTGCGCCCACAACTGAGGCCAAGTTCCCTTAACGAGCAATCAGTAGGAACCTGAGGCTGCATGGCGCTGGGCTGGGG
>NW_005345202.1:0-1023 GCF_000412655.1 Myotis brandtii | reverse complement strand
CGAGGAGAGGAGAGCGATTTCCAGGGAGTTTTGAAGACGAAGGAAAGTGGAAGGAGAAGATGACAGCGTGCACTCGGGTCTGTGTAGGGCATTTTGCACAGTGAGGGACGGAGCCAGTGCCAGGATGGCGCCTGGGATGATGTCGGGGTGCCGCTTAGCTAGCGGCAGGAGGCTCAAGGTCTGCACACCCTCATTCTGATTCTGTAGCACAAGCTCTTTACCAAGGATGACATGTGCTTCCTGGGACAGTTTCCGTTCCTCAGCGGTCGGTTCTAAGAACTTGGGTCAGTAAGAGTGTGGCCACTTCCGAAGTTGCCTGTCTTTGCCTTGGTTGCTCACCCACTTTGTGTCTCCGTTTTTTTCATTTGCAAAAGGGAGAAAGACACAGTTTCTACTTCCCAGAGTGTGAAGGGAATGAGATGAGCATTAAGTTAGACACATCAGTACACTTAGAGCACATGCGGTGGCGCTCGGTAAGCCTCAGTTCTCTTTCCTGCCGTGACTGTCACTGGGCGCCAAGGCCCCCGACGTCGCAGCTGGCACGATGCGGTGCTTTATTAGTGCCAACGGGCACTTCCCGAGCAAAGTGCTGGGCCTGCGCAAAGACAGATTCTTCTTTTCAGCAAGAGAGGCTGCGAGTGGGTCTCCACATAGAGAAAAAGTTAGTGATGCCCGTTTTCTTTGCAGTTTACTCCGAGTTACACAGAGTGAGGTAAGGAAGTGCCCGCGCTCAGAGGGAGCGGAGTTTCTGTTGGACCTTGCAATGCGGAGTTCGGGGGAAGATGGGCCCGCTCGCAGGAGAAGCCCTGGAGTTTTCTGGAAGGAAAAGGTTAACAGCATTGCCTCTTCCTGGGATTTAACTGGGGTGCCCTGCCTTGTGTATGGGTTGGGGCTCCCATAGAGATCCAGGAACAGAGAAAAAAAAGAGTCCCAGGAAATGAAATAGCTATGGGAATAGGGTTGCTGGATTTAACAAATAAAAATATATCTCATTTAAATCCTCTCATTTGTTCCCTATGTAGG
>NW_005345201.1:0-276 GCF_000412655.1 Myotis brandtii | reverse complement strand
TTATGAACCAGAAGGTCACAGTTCGATTCCTGGTCAGTGCATATGCCCCAGTTGGGGGCTTGATCTCCGGTAGGGGGCATGCAGGAGGCAGCCAATCAATGATTCTCTCTCATCATTGATGTTTCTATCTCTCCTTCTCCATTCCTCTCTGAAATCAGTTATACATATACGAAGTAAAGAAGACTCTGATGACTTTCATGTGTGTAGAGCTAGGAGGCCCAGCCTCAGCCTCAGGGGACGTTACGAACACACATGGAGCTCTTCTTTCTCAGGGAT
>NW_005345200.1:0-213 GCF_000412655.1 Myotis brandtii | reverse complement strand
ACTATGAACTTCCCTCTCAAGACTGCTTTCACTGTGTTGCATAGATTTTGGGTTGTTGTGTTTTTATTGTCATTTGTTACCAGGATGCTTTTTAGTTCTTCTTTGCTCTCTTCAGTAACTCAATCATTTTTTAATAGCATGCTTTTTAGCCTCCAAGTGTTTGATTTTTTATTGTATTTATTGTAGTTGATTTCTAATTTTGTGCCATTGTGA
>NW_005345199.1:0-218 GCF_000412655.1 Myotis brandtii | reverse complement strand
CCTATTGGGGATCGAGCCCTCAATCCAGGCCTGTGCCATAATCAGGAATCCAATGGGTGACCTCCTAGTGCATGGGATGATGCTCAACCAATTGAGTCACACTGGCTGGGCAAAAGGTATTGCTTTTCCAGATATCATTGGTCCCCTTTCTTACTAAAATGCTCTATAACTCGTTGTTTTAGTCACACTTTATATATATATGATAATATATTATATAT
>NW_005345198.1:0-306 GCF_000412655.1 Myotis brandtii | reverse complement strand
GCGTGTCATAGGTTCGCCATCACTGGTCTAGAATCTCGATAAAATGTCTATAATAAGGTGGTTATCAGTTTGTATGTTGTCTATAGCTTATATGTTGGGCAGAAGGACTGGGGAGGAGATGAGAAATGGAGGGGAAAGGAGAAAGAGTAGGGCATGGCAAACAGGTAAACATGCAGAAAAACACCCACATATGCATGAAGCGGAGCAACTGTTTATGGAAGTCTAAGCCCCATACTCTATGCTTTAAAGAGGTATTCGTATTAGTCCTCAAAAAAGGGGTGGGTTATTATTCTCATTTTGCAAACA
>NW_005345197.1:0-203 GCF_000412655.1 Myotis brandtii | reverse complement strand
AATTTTTTCAGATAAGAATTTTTTTTTTCATTCTGTAAGATGAGGCATTTATTTCCCACTTCAGCTTGATTTCAGAAACAAACCAGTCTCTTCTGAGGACCCAAGCTGTACCCCAAGTGATGAGCAAGGTCATCACTTGCTCATCTGCCAATGGGCTTGTTCCCATCATGGGGTATATTGGCCCAGGGAGGCATCTTTGTAAC
>NW_005345196.1:0-418 GCF_000412655.1 Myotis brandtii | reverse complement strand
TGCATGAAAGCATGTCCCATCTACCTCTGGCTGCTCGCGTCCAATTCCCTGGCATCCAAAGAGGTTCCATCCCCAGCAGAGGGGCTCGGATCCAACAACTAGTATAGCTGGCAAGAGTCTGGGGTAAGCAGCCCGTCTGCCCTGCTGGAGGACAGTGGCCTCGCGGGCTGTGGTATCCGGCAGCAGCGGTCCTGATGTCTTGGACCCCCTCAGAGGATTGGGAGCAGGTCAAGGTAACGCCAGTGGCATTGAGGAAGGCATGTTGTCCCTGATGGACCAGATCCCCAAAGACCAGCAGAGAGCAGCCGGAAAGAACTGAGACAAAGGCAGGCTCAGTCCAGGATCAGGGAGCAGTGCGGCCTGGAAGAGATAGAGCCTCCAGGAGCCAGGCAAAGGCAAAGGGCCGCCATCTGCCCAC
>NW_005345195.1:0-554 GCF_000412655.1 Myotis brandtii | reverse complement strand
AAAGTTCTTCCCTGCACAGAACTGAAACCTGCCTCCTCGTAGCTTATAACGCCCCCTCTTCCTCCAGCCCCAGCTCTTCCCTCTGGGCCCCCCACCCAGTACTTCAGCTTCCTCTGCTGGGCTATCCTTGGAGGCTGTGAGTGGGGATGGCTGCAGCTTCCTCCCCTGCAGGCTGAGCAGTACTGTCTCCTCATGGAATGGGTTTCCATCTGCTCACATTTCAGCTACCTTCTCTGCATCCATCCAGTTGTTTTTGTTCTGCCAAGAGGTAGGCATAGGCCTCAACACAGTCTGTTAACTGGGATTTAATCAACCAGCTCAGAAAAGAGAGGTCCATTCTCTCCCTTCTTTTGCACCTTTGACTTCCATTAATTTAGCTGGAGCTCACATAGCTCTCTTTAATTAGGCCCAGCACACTGCTTACTCAGATAATGACTTATAGTATAATCTCTATATATAAAAGCCTACACAACCAAATGACCGAATGACCAGTCGACTGGTCACTATGATGCGCATTGACCACCAGGGGACAGAAGCTCAACACACAGGATTGG
>NW_005345194.1:0-616 GCF_000412655.1 Myotis brandtii | reverse complement strand
CTGAAATCAATAAAAATATATTTTTTAAAAATTAAAAGCAAAAGAGAAGACGAGAAAGTTGTATAAAGACCTTGAGATTTAACTTAACCTTTTTGAGTGCAGAAGAAAATCTGACTTCATGCGAAGAGGCCTGCTCGGCTTCTTTTCAAATTCTCAGATGGGTTCATATTTATTTGCCCCTATGTCATGCCCAGTTAAAAATGATGCTCATGGCCAGCCATAGCTAGAGGGCTGATTCCATCTGAGACCAGGTACAATACAGAGACTTCAACCCCTGGAGCTTTTCTGATGTTCACTCACCCAATTCTATTAATCAGAAGCTGATGGGGCTACCACATGCTCTCTGCAGTTTAATGTTCTAAAGGAGCAATTGGGGGCCTGAAGAGCTGTAGGTTGCAAATTTATGAGCCACATAAGCTAAGTCTTGAATCACCCCAGCACTGAGGCTGGATGTGACATCTAACCAGTTGCAAAATGAATCCAACACTTAGCATCCTCTGTCCACCTACACGTACAAACTCTGGGAGGAACTGGGGATTGTGGTTGTTTCAGCTTTTTAGATTCTTGAAATAACGAAGTCAGTCTATACCAGCCGTGGGCAAACTACGGCCCGCGG
>NW_005345193.1:0-666 GCF_000412655.1 Myotis brandtii | reverse complement strand
GCTCTATCCACTGAGCCAAACTGGTTAGGGCATATTGCAATGTTTTAATTCTGCCTTATTTTGAGGATTAAGTAATAAAAAATGCCTTCAGAAAATCATTATTCTATAAAAGGCATAATTTTGTTGTAAATATTCATGGTTATTGGTTATTTTCAGCACAACTGAAAATAGACTCTGAAGAAATCATAGCAGAAATTGTATTTTAATATGCACTCTACAGTGTGTGGCCTTGTTAAATTTTTATTATTGTCCCAATAATACAAGTTCCTTTAATGCAGCTCTTACACATAAAATCAATAGTGATCTACAGATCTCTAATATTTATAAGCTAAGTAGTTCATCTCATTATTCAGGATGGATAGGAACACATTTTCCTGGAAGAATGTAACCCTTTCAGCTCTGCTCTAAGTGTTAACCAACTGCCACTGGAAAGACCTCAATGAAGATCTGAAAGACAATCTTTCTGCCTGTAGGTGGAGCCACATGAATGCAAATCTAAAAATTAATTAATTAATCGATTAATTCAACCTTAAATCATTCTCAAGCAGATTCATCTCTTTCTCTCTCTCTCTTTACTCTCTTCAGCAGAGAAGCCTCTTTACCATTCTTCGGATATTTCTTTCTCCTTTAATTTTTTGTTTCTTTGTTTCTTTCTCCATATGGTTC
>NW_005345192.1:0-853 GCF_000412655.1 Myotis brandtii | reverse complement strand
CAGAAGCGATTGTAGGGACCAATCACAAAAGTATCAAGTATTGCTATAACAATGTAGAAATATTGTGAGACCTCGGAAAGCTTCAAGAGTAAAATCTTGCATGTCAGATAACGCATTTTCTACAATGTAAAATTTAGAACATTACTGATGCATATTAAATCAGTTAGATTTTCAAGCTAGAGTAAACGGATCAAAATAGATGCAATCTTGAAAGGACAAAGGTGAATTTGAATCATAGAACGAATAGGCACAGATCAGCTGTAATTTTTAGCAGGTATTCATGTGTTTCTTGAGAAAAACCTCCTTTCCATTCATGCATGCCAACAAGTTCATTTATCATCTTAAGATGCTTCAGTAGTGATAAGAAAGGGACTAAGTGATGTGATCTAATTTTTCAGACTCGGGAGTTTTAGAGAATGGTCAATGTAGTACTAGAGTGGTCCATTAAAAATAGCATCTCTAAACTGTCAGAAAAGAGTTCATACCAGAGGATGAAGCAATTCAGTTGCTTACCCCCTTTTTCAAGATCCCCGGAAATAAATATTTTCATTACACATGAGCAATGCAGCCAAATATTTAACCAAAGCTAAAGAAAATCATTTTTCTAACAGCTCAGGTAAACTTCATCCCATCCATGTCACAGGATAAAGAGTGGTGACCTCAAAGTTTGACCTATGGGAATATTTTCTTATAATTAATAAACTATGGTATAAAGTTACTTAGTGAATCACATTGATATAATGCCCTTTGAGAGCATATCATTTAAGCAGCACTGTGTTCATGAGAGAGAAAAGGGTGCAGGAAAAAGAGAAAGAAAATGTGGTTTGTTTCGTTTGTGTCTTCAGAGAAAAGA
>NW_005345191.1:0-1289 GCF_000412655.1 Myotis brandtii | reverse complement strand
GTCAATGCTCAACCACTGAGCCATGCCAGCTGGGCCCCTGGGCCTTTTAAAGGATACAGACAAGAATCACACAACATTCTGAAGGGGAGGAGGCTTGGGTTGGGGTTCACTCGGGTCTGGGTTCTTTGGCTCAATCAGTCAGTCAAACTGGTGTGCGCTCCTGACTCCACCCAGCCCTTCCGCTTGGTCCTCGATGGCAGCAGTCACCAACCTTTCGGACCACCGGTTGGCGACCACTGCTCTAAGGGACTAAGGTTTTCCCCAACCGCTGCCTCACCCCACCTGTCCGCGCCTCGGTGACCCGGCCCTGGCCCTCTCTTCCAGCTCCTGCGCCCCTACCCTGAGTGCCTGCTGGGCCTCCCTCCTGCCGGCCTCGGCCTAGAACGCCCTCTTTCCCGGGCCCACGGGGAACCTTACCTGCTCTCCTCCATCAGAGCCTGCACCCTCACAGTCCCGATGAGGCAGGTATGTGGGAGGAGAGCCTTCGGCACCTCAAGTTCACTGTCTTTTCCTGAGAATGGCTTTTCATGCTCACGCATCTTGTCTGGCCCTCATCCAAGCATCTAACAGATACCTGTAGAGGACCTACTATGTGCCAGCCACCCTGGTCACCCCTGCTGGGGATAGCCTGGCTCATCATTTCTCCACTACCTGGGAGTACCCAGAATGCAACTCTGCCCCCAGCATCCCATCCCTGTGCCTGACACAGAGCTTGGCCCAAGGCAGGTACTCAACACCTGTTGAGCACGTGGATGGAGGCACAACCACCTCTCCGCCAAACGGCTCGCTGCTGATGTGTGGGGACAGGCCTCAGTCACCCACACCTGGTGGTCACTGCACACCCAGAGCACGTTGGCCAAGCGCGGTTAATGCTACAGATAAAGGAGTAAGAGCTCCTGCCCCGTGGGACAGGGCAGCTCCAGAACGCCACCCCGTAGACTACACGGCACTGTGGTCAGACCACTTCCGGGGGGGAAGGCGAGACGAGACATCCTTAAGCATGTCTCCCTGTGCCTGACACTGTCCTCAGGGAGAAGCCACTCGGTGGAAACCTGGGTGAGCACCAGCCTAGCTCCAGGCCCAGGCTGGAAACCCAGCTCTTCCCTTCCCCGCAGAAAACGATCCGGTCGTGTTGAAGTTTGATCTCCTGACCTGTAAAACGGGCGGCCGGGCCTGGGTCAGACTCATAAGGGTTCACTGTGAGGAAGCGTGCACGGGCGCGGGTCTGTCACAAACCCCAGGGTCTCCTCCTCCCCCCTTGGGTGGAACTGCTCCTTGCCCCACGCGCA
>NW_005345190.1:0-206 GCF_000412655.1 Myotis brandtii | reverse complement strand
AAAAAATTAAAAGAGCATCAAAAACAGTAAATTCCTAGAAATGAAATGCAAAATATCTAACCAGAATACTAAAAAAAAATACCAAACAAACAAAAAACCCTACTGAGAGAAATTTAATAAGACCTAAGTAAATGGAGGGAGATACTTTGCTCACGGGTTGAAGGACTCAATCTATACTAATAAAAGGGTAATATGCAAATGGTCAG
>NW_005345189.1:0-789 GCF_000412655.1 Myotis brandtii | reverse complement strand
GACCAACATGAACAATGGGCCAGTTGTTTGCAGGTAGGTGAACCCACTATTTGAAGCAACAGGTGCACTGTGATGAGCCGTGTTGAGCCTCCCTGATCTCACTCGAGACTAAGACCATTTCCAACTATCAGGAGTATTGGACTACGGGAATATCACACAGCTAAGTCCCTCGCTGGGAACTGCCATGTCTCCTGTAAGGTTATGCACCCCATCCATCCATCCCACTATCCCCTTGGGAGGTTATGCAGCATAACCAATGGTTGAATGTTGAAAGAGTACAGAGTCTTGGTTCCCTTTACTCAGTGGGGACAATTGTGAAGGGCAATGACAGTTCTAGAGGTGTTCACAAGATCAGTCAAAATCTCTCTTGCAACTTCCTCAGATTTCAACTTCGCCCTCTGCCCAATCCTCCCTCCCCTACCCCTTACTAAAGTATTTTCCTGTAACACTCCCTATTAACCGTCTATATGCAAGATGCAGCGAGAAAATCTGCTTTTAATTATGATTCATTCTCAGCTCATAATGTGTAGAATCATGTGTTCTATACTCATCTGTTATATTCTACAGAAACTATGCTATTTTCTTCAGATTATAAATATATATTAAGTTGTATTATAAAACCACTTTGAAGACATTTTCTAAAAATGACTTAAGGACTTTTTATAGTCCCCGTTTAATTAACATGGATAACATACTTTATAGAAAGGATTACTTGCAGATGAATAAAAACAATTTATTCAACAGCTATAATGAGTGCATTTAATGCCAAAACATTGAAATAAAATCCCC
>NW_005345188.1:0-507 GCF_000412655.1 Myotis brandtii | reverse complement strand
CCCTGTTTAAAAAGTTTGAGGACCCCTGTCTTAGAAGCACAGAGAATCACCGAAGAGGTGAATCTGAGTTTAGCAAAGGTAAACTCCCAGAGAAGGGAGCCGGGAACTTCCTTATGAGTCATACTCATGCATACACCTTACGTGCTAGACTCTCCACAACCACCTTTGCTGCCATGGGTAACGGGGAGACTTATTGGACCACATGCATGAAAACAAGAAAGAAAAAAAACAAAAACAACTCAGGTAGAGCCGTAGGCCAAAAGCAGGCCCGAAAGATGTCAACAAGACAAAATGATGCTACTTCTATCAAAATGATGCTACTTTCTATGACTGCACTGGGAAGGTGGTGGTGCTGGTGAAGGGCAGCCACACCTTCCCAGTGCATTCCGACTGTGAGGGAAAAACTCAGAGCACAAACCTCGCTGCAAATTCTAGGCTGTTGTCGTAACTTCTTTGATCCTTCATTTCCTCCCCTGGAAAACTGAGACAATTCCACCCACCTCGTAA
>NW_005345187.1:0-236 GCF_000412655.1 Myotis brandtii | reverse complement strand
GGGCCTTCCTTCCTGCTGCCTGCCAGGGCCTCCCTTCTCCAGCTGCTGGCTGCCAGCCTGGGCCTTTCTTCATTCCGTGCCACCTCCTGGTGGCCAGTGTATGTCATAGTGAACAATCGAACTCCTGGTCTCCCAGTTGAACTCCTGAGGAGGCACTTTTGCATATTACCCTTTTATATATATAGATTAGCTATATCTTTTTCACTTATTATATAAATATTACATGAATGAAGTCA
>NW_005345186.1:0-1042 GCF_000412655.1 Myotis brandtii | reverse complement strand
GCCAAATGCTAACCTCTTATAGAAGCACCCTCATAGACACACCCAGAAATAATGTTTCATCAGCTATCTGGATATCTCTTAGCCTAATAAAGTTGACACAAAATTAATCATCATGGTGAATTTACAGCATACTGGCTCTCTGAAAAATGGAAACTGGTAAGCCTATTAACATTCTTCCATTCTTTTAACAAACTGTGCTGGGTGCTGGAAATACAATGATCAAGACAAGCACTGCCCCTGTGTTAATGGAGTTTAGTCTCTTTAGTTAGCAAGATCCCAGACAAATACACAGAAAAGACTTTTCAGTCTGAGAATTTTATGAGGCTGTGTCGATCTGTTTGTTGGAGGAATGTTAAGACTAAATCAACCAAAGCTTTCCCAAGAAAAAAGGTATGTACACAATCTGGCAGACATTGATATTGATAATGTTGATAAGCCTTCCCACTCTTTGAAAAAGTCACTGATAGAGCTGTTTACTAAAGAGCAAACACTAATTTACTGTGTCTTCAGGAGTTATTTACATTACAACAAGGCACAGAATCGATTGATATGGAACTCAGTTAAGAATGCTTTAATAGCAAAACAACCACAGAACTATACAGTATATTGTTATGCTAAAACATAATACCTGAGAACCACATGAAAGTTGAATTTAAATGTTATATGCATGCAAAATGGAAATTTTCTAGAGGCTTTTAGAAACACGATTATGGATTGCTATTCTGAGTAACAAATGATAAGAGCAGTGAAAAGAACTATTATACAAAGATAATGTGACATATATGTGACATATAAGATCATTATTCCTTTGACAAGCTTTACCCAATAATAGTATTTTCAATTACAATTAATAAATTTCAGAGAGAAACATTCAACCATTTTAGATCCACTTTGAAAAAAAATTTATTTCATTGCCATATCTACAAATACAATCAACATATTAATAATTTGCTATAAAAAAACAGTATTGGGTAGGTAACTTGCAAACTAACAATGTCTAAGTTTTCAGAGATAAAACTTTCATAAGTGAATTTATTAAAAT
>NW_005345185.1:0-263 GCF_000412655.1 Myotis brandtii | reverse complement strand
CAATGCTTTATCCACTGAGCCAAACCAGCTAGGGCTAGATTCTTTTTTCTTTCTGCTGTTCTGTTTGAATATTTTCTACCAAATCTCTGATTTGATCCTCTGCTTCATCTACTCCACTGTTGATTCCCTGTAATATATTCTTCATTTCATACAGTCTTATACTTTGATAGTTATAGATAACAGCTTCTTTTATTTAAAAGGAGCCTTTTAAATAGGGAAGGCAGATGTGGGTCAGTGGGTGGGAAGAGATCAACCAAAGAACT
>NW_005345184.1:0-283 GCF_000412655.1 Myotis brandtii | reverse complement strand
AAATGGCTGATTAGACTCCAAGGTGAAGGGAGTAACCATTTTAACCGTTGCACGAGTCCGCCTAGGGAATGTAATACCGCTAGCGTTGGTCTGCATGTTTGCAGCGATACTTCCGAGTCCGGATATGGAGTAGCAGGTTATGCAATTTTCCGAAATGCGCAAGCATCTCATAGCAACATAGTCTTCAGTCAAACCAGAGTGGCACCTATGAAGAACGTCTCATTAACTCAGTTAGAACTGACAGTGGTAACACTGGCTGCGAGGGTGTTGGACAACAATCCGC
>NW_005345183.1:0-222 GCF_000412655.1 Myotis brandtii | reverse complement strand
GAATATATAATTTCAAAGCCACTAATTGACTAGAATACCCATGGTTCTAAGTATTTCAGAATTAAGAAAAGTACTTTTCCAGTGTAATTGTCAAGTACTAATGCTTATAGGATTTCAAAACAAATAGCCACAAAGCCAATCTTCAGAGGAATGTGAATAGACATGAGAGGGCAGTCCTTGATATTGTCATATCTATGTCTTGAATTCTAGTACTTTTAAGCC
>NW_005345182.1:0-246 GCF_000412655.1 Myotis brandtii | reverse complement strand
GAGAGAGAGAGGAAGGGATAGAGATAGAAACATCATTGATTGTCTGCCTCCTGCACGCACCCCCACTGGGGATTGAGCCCACAACCCAGGCATGTGCCCTGAATGGGAATCGAACTAGCAACCTCCTCAACTGCTGAGCCACATTGACCAGGCAAATTTCATTCTTTTTTATAGTCGAGTAATATCCCATTGCATGAATGTACCACAACTTTTTTTATTCCACTCATCTATTGATGAGTATTTGGG
>NW_005345181.1:0-426 GCF_000412655.1 Myotis brandtii | reverse complement strand
AAAGAAAAGCCACCAGGAGGAAAAGGTGGTTAAATAGAACAATTTCTTTCAAATTTCATACTTCGGTTCACAAGGGAAAAAGATGTCCAAGTGTCAGAAAATTCCTATTAGTCGCCGGAAGAAACAAACACCAAATAAATCCATGGCTTTTGCTGTCATTATTAGTTTTATGTGTAAATGTGGGGTCAAGATCAAGAACCATCCATCATTACCCCAGCAAGGTACCCACCACCTGCAGCAGGAACTACAAGTACAGATAGGTAGGGCCAGGAGTAAGGAGGGAGCGTGAGGGGCCACTCAGGATGAAGGCCATATCCAAGGCTTTTCTGACTCCGCTAAGTCCCTGACACTGGAGTACCTGGCATCCAGCTCCCATCACTGAGAACAAACGTGCATGAACTGAAACATCTAAGGGAAATAGATAGG
>NW_005345180.1:0-313 GCF_000412655.1 Myotis brandtii | reverse complement strand
TTTTTTAGAAGGCAAGATTATTTTAATAATTCATTTAGTTTTTAGAGGAGTTTTAGGTTTACAACAAAGTAAAAGGAAAATACAGACTTCCCATATACCCCTAGACTAGGCCAGACACATGTATAGCCTTCCTCATATTAACATCACTCCAAAATGCCACCTTTTTTTTTTTTTTTTTTTACCAAGGATTGAACCTACATTGATACATAATAACCCAAAGACTATCATTTACATTACAATCCATTCTTACTGTTGTACATTATATGGGTTCAGATGAATGAATACACCCACCATCATATTACCAGAGTATTTT
>NW_005345179.1:0-968 GCF_000412655.1 Myotis brandtii | reverse complement strand
GTAACCGCCTGGCCACATGCTGTTTCTTTTCTATGAATCAGAGGCATGTTTCTTACAATGGGTTTTAAGTGCATTCATTTTTATTTTTAAAATATGGCATTAAAATTAGATTTACCTTAATGGCTGAGCTCATAGGCGCTACCTTAAATTCTGCATCCATGACGAGTGAGGCACTTGCCCTCGGTCCTGGCTCTGCCCCATTTCACTCACCAGCAAACCAAGGCACAGGCCATTGCCACTACTGCCCCGGGGCCCCACGACAGGGACAGATAAACTGTCTGCCTTCAGTGTCCCTGGTCTTTACCTAGCATTGGAATCAAACTCGTTGGGTCAGATTCCTGCCTCTGGCTGGCTGTGTGACCTTATGCAAATTGATCAACCTCTCTGTGTCCCAATTTTCCCCTTGATAAACTTGGGATAATACTGATGATACCCCTGTGTGGTAGGCAGAAAAAACTGCCAACCCCTCACCCCCACTATATATTCACTTCCTAATGCCTGGAACCTGTGACAATCCCCTTATAGGACAAAAGACATGATTAAGTTAAGGATCACGAGATGAAGAGTTCATGCCAGATTATCTAGGTGGGCCCTCAGGGAAATCACAAGTATCCTTACAAAAAGGACGCAGAGAGAGATTTGAAACAGAAAAGGAGAAAACATGGAGACACACAGAGGAGAAGGCTGTGTGAAGATGAAGGCAGAGATCTGGGTGATGCAGCCACAAGCCAAGGACGCCTGGAGCCCCAAGAAGCTGGAAGAGACAAGGAAGTATCCTGTCCTAGAGCCTCCAGAGGGAGCACAGCCTTGCCGACACCTTGACTGTGGACTTCTCGTCTCCAGAACTGGGAGAGAATAAAGTTCTGTTGTTTCAAGCCGTCCAGTTTGTGGCCTTTTGTTACAGCAGCCACAAGGAACTAATACGCTGTGAAACTGTGAAGTGCTGGGGAAATGACCGGGAATTTCTC
>NW_005345178.1:0-277 GCF_000412655.1 Myotis brandtii | reverse complement strand
CTCCTCCTCCTCCTCCTTCTTCTTCTCTGCTTTCCCTGGGTTATCTCAATCCTTATCCACCCTGAGGATTTTCTAAAAACAGCTCAAATAAAGTCATGGCCTGCTACTAAAAGCAAGGAAGCCCCAAATTCCAAGAGAAACTCACCCCAGTTCACCTGATAGGAAGTAGGGAGTTGGCGGGGCACAATGGGCCATTCCTTGTATCTTAGTCCTGCTCCAGGTTCACAGAGTGGTTCTGGAAGTTTCTTCAACATAAACACCCAAACCTGTAGAAAAT
>NW_005345177.1:0-2136 GCF_000412655.1 Myotis brandtii | reverse complement strand
ACAAAGAGTATTACATATGTCTCCTTTTTTTCCCCAAAAGTTATTTTGATTCTCATTTTTCAATAGTCTATAGAGGCAATTTAGTTTTATTTCAATTCTCATTATTTCTTATATTGTTATAGTTAAAAGGATCCTTTTTACTCCTGATCAATAACAAACAACTTACAACAAATTGGATATTAGTAATCTAATTGAAATTATGATAGCCACTGTGGTTTTAGCCTGAACTTTCTCATTTCTCACATTTTAAAATCACACCATATATTATTTTGTTCATATAGTATTTCTCTGAGAGGGGTTGGGGAGAGAGGAAAAGGTCTAACATGATAAAATATTTCTGAGAAGGAAGCATGAAAGGGAATTCTAGAAACTATAACATTTCGAGAATCAATATAAATAGTGAATAATACACAATTGTAGGCTCAAGGTATGTAAATGCAAGTCATAAATACAATTTGGCCATATTGTTTTTATCCCCATGACTTCAGTATTTAGTTAATATTTATCAAATGGGTCTATGAAATGGACCTATATCATTTTGTTTAATTCTCATATAAGTTCTATAAGGAAAGTATTATTATCCCAATTTGCTAATGAAGAAGCTGTGGAACAGAGAGATGAAATAATTTGCTCGAAGTCCCATATCTAAAAGTAATCAAGCTGGGGTTTTCACCCATGCTGTGCGGGTTAGCCTCCCTGGTATGATCTAGTGTTTGTCATATACAACTACTTGGAAATACTGTAGTCACTTTCATAAATAAACCCTTTATTTACTATGTGGAGGAAATACATTATAATGGACTGGGCTTTGCTTTGGGAGACTTGGATTTTAGTTTCTGCTGCAACAATGGGTAATTCAAAATGTATGAGGTTATTCCTCAATTTTCAGATGACCTCTAAGACTCATTTTATCTCTAAATGCAGGCTAATCATATATTTCTGCTTATTTCAGTAAATTATATTCAGTAAATAACTTTGTCCAGTGAAATATCATCTCCAGTCCAGAAGCTAAAGCTAAATAGGAAGTAAGGCAGGTGGGAAAAGGACTCCTTCGAGTTTATAAGGATGAACTCAAGCAGTTAGCTGCATTATTGTCAGAGCCAATGTTCCCTGCTTTGGCAAACTGGATTTCTGCTGTATGCTGCTCAGATGTAATGAACAAGAAGGTGACAAACATTGCATTGGTACTGAAATAGTGAATAAATGGAGAGATCCATTCAAAGGTAGAGAAAGGTAAGAGATGAAAATAAAGATACATATTCCTGGTTTATTTAAAAAGCTCACCTTGAACTCAGAAGGGCAGGATGATACATGTTTCTGTGGTAACATTTTCATTACTAAAGAATTAACCAGGCATTCTTTGTACCTCATGTCGACAAGGAAAGTGTCACAAAGGGAGTAGATGCTGAAAGCAGAACTGGAGCTCAGCTCTCCCAAATCCCTAAGATGTACTTAGCTCTCTGGACCATGAACTGTAGCTATTCCTCAGGGACTGAGCAACACCTTGATTTTATGTATTCTTACTGCACACTGTTCCAGATTGCCGATGTGTCAGATTCATTGCCTGAGTTATTCGTATGACAATTTGCATAACATTAGCCATCATGACCTGAATAACAATTTTAGCTTTTATTGCACATTCTTCTGAAATACCCCCAGCTAAGCTATTGTGACTGTATGAATTCAGAGAATTTATCAGTTACTCAGCCCCACATATTAGAACAATTACATGGGTTTTTAAAAAAAATGAAAACTAAATAACATGTGTCATTAAAATAGACACAAAAAGAAAGGCCCCACTGAGCTGCTTTACTATGCATAACTGCAATTGGTGGCCTGCCACACTGTGGACTTCTCTCTAACCTATAATGAAAGGGAAATTATCAATAAACCTCTAAAGCTGTGTGTGAATTTCATAAGGAAATGAAGGCTAGGATTGTTGATAAGGTTACAGAATAAACGTAATAGCAGTAGTAAAAAAAGAAACAAGCATGAGAGTGAACATTTATTAAAGATACTAGTATAAGGATAGCTCTGCATTATCTCACATATTATAAAAACACCCATTTAGGCAAGTATTAGTAGTATCTGCATTTTACTTATCCATGATCATACATATAGTTTAATGTGATGACC
>NW_005345176.1:0-217 GCF_000412655.1 Myotis brandtii | reverse complement strand
AAAGATTAGAGCAGAAATAAATGACATAGAGACAAAATAACAAAAAACAAACAAACAAAAAAACACGTAAAATCAATGAAACCAAGAGCTGGTTCTTTGCCCTAACCGTTTTGGCTCAGTGTATAGAGTGTCAGCCTGCGAACTGAAAGGCCCTAGTTTCGATTCTGGTCAAAGGCATGCACCTAGGTTGCGTGCACATCCCCAGTAGGGGGTGTGC
>NW_005345175.1:0-302 GCF_000412655.1 Myotis brandtii | reverse complement strand
AAATATGCATGATATAGAAATAACCTAAATGTTCACTAGTAGACAAAAATAAAGCAATATGGTATATACATACACTATCTAATAAAGAGCTAATATGCAAATTCATGCCATCACACCATAATGACTCAGACATTCAACACTGGGGAGAGAGGAATGGGGACCACCCAGGCACAAATGAGCTCGGGAGGGAGGAATGGGGACCAGCCAGTCACAAATGAGCTTGTGAAAGAGGAATGGGTACCAGCCAAGCACAAATGAGCTCACGAGGGAGGAATGGGGACCAGCCAGGCTGCGGCCCAGGA
>NW_005345174.1:0-1481 GCF_000412655.1 Myotis brandtii | reverse complement strand
GCTCGCGAGCCGCAGTTTGCCGACCACTGTCCTAAAGGAACAGGATGAGCCAGAAGACCCCAAACAGGACTCTCTGTCAAAGGCACGTTGACTCTCGTCCCCTTGGCCACCTGTAACTGCTATGAGTTCTTCTGTCGGTTTTAAGTCACAGGCCCCCATGACAGGTTTTTCTATATAATTCTCATTAAATGCTTTGGGGTCCCGGGGCAGAAAGGAATTATGTAAATCTAAGTTTTCATTACTGTTTTGTCGTTATGACTCTTCTCCTCTGGTTTTTATTGCCTCGTCTGACACAGGTAAACACGGTGATCTCACGTGGAGAAGGGGGTCCTGTTCTAACGCCTCTGCTCCCAGGCTCTGCATCCAACACATGTTGATTTAATTACCCGCGATTTCTTAGGCAAGGGGAGGAGTGTGGGCTCCATGCTGTCTGCAGCTCCTTCAGTCATCCCTTTACTGCCCGCGACTCCATGTGAGACCTGCAGATGCTGAACAATCTCTCCCTGCACCAGCGCAAACAAAAAATGCCAACCATATGCAACGCCAACCTGTTTATCCTTAAGCAATGCAAAGCCATGCAGCGCCGCAGACGGGCAGTGGGGGAGCGCAGGGCTGACACTCCACACGGGGTTGCTTGTGGAAAAGCGTGATGGTGCACCATAGACGTGAATACTTGAAACCTATATAATTTAATGAACAAATGTCACCCCAGGACATTTAATTCTTTAAAAAGCAGAGCATGGAATCACAGAATTTAGGGGATGGATAGTCGAGCTGGGTTCCTTTCTTCTAACTTTTCTTACTGATGAAGGTTAGGGCTCCTCTGAAATTTGTAGAACTGATGAACTGCTACTTAAATCTTAGTCCCTGGATTTCAGATTTGGAGTCTGAGGTACATTGGGGGGACTGTGGATTCTGTCTGCCTAAATATTCTCAGTCATAGTCTGGTAGTTACTGGAAAGAACTGGGGGAAGAATAAGGAATTTTAATTCATTTTAGCTCACCTTTAATTTGAGTGAAAATTTTGTGTAAAACATTATATTTTGATGTAGATCTTTTCGAAACTCTATCTTGACAACTGAGATTTCTGAGTATTTTCTGGAAATCCAAAGGGCATAATAATTTAGATTAAAAATAGAAAAAGGATAGAAAAAATTCAAAATGATATTAGAATATAAAATTATAGTCTGCCTCTTTTCCTTCAAAATTGGCTTATTTATTCACTTAACATTTCTCCCCCTTTGAAATATAAAACAATATGATTCTTCTAAAGAGTGTTTTGGGAAAAGAAAACGATGTTCCACCAATCAAACATGTTATTTCATTTCCCTTTAAGACTGCAGAAGTCTCGCATATTCTCCTTAAGACTTTGTTCCTCTGTGAACTCCTTCCCATTAATATACCTACTGCCTGAAGGACCCAAACAGATCTAGTAAGACAACCGTAGGGAAGTCTTTCTGAACATCAGAACAAAGAATCAT
>NW_005345173.1:0-223 GCF_000412655.1 Myotis brandtii | reverse complement strand
ATATAATAAAAAGCTATTATGCAAATCAACCAAACGGCGGAATGATTAGTCGCTATGATGCTCACTGACCAACAGGGGGCAGATGCTCAATGCAGGAGCTGCCCCTTGGTGGTCAGTGCGCTCCCACAGGGGGAGTGCCACTCAACCAGAAGCCCTGAGTCAGGTTCACAGCTGGTGAGCGCAGCTGTGGTGGCGGGAGCCTCTCCTGCCTCCACAGCCTAAG
>NW_005345172.1:0-565 GCF_000412655.1 Myotis brandtii | reverse complement strand
TCTAATATAACAGTAGTTCTTTATTCTTTGTTATAAACATAGTGTATCCTTATCTTTGCACATTTAGTCACTACTTGACTCTTGAGCAAGTGAAGAGGTGCATGTATCTATGCAAGTCTTTACCTGACGCAGTATTTCTGCCTCTATGTCACAATCACCTAATAATTTAAATGAATCCCAGAACTTCCCTTGTGGACTTTTGTGCAGATACTAGGGCTGCCAGTTAGGAAGCACCACCACATTCTTGAAACTTGAGATTCATCAAAATGTGTAGACAAGTCAATTATATCAAAATCCAATTCACTTTGCTAATCAGTATGTAATGAAGTTCATGGAGCAATTGTTCAGATTCCTTTTCACATATAATCAAAGTGTAGTTAAGAAAAATATCACCTCCAGACATGGGAGAAAATGTAAATAAATGCCCTGATACCCACACCCATCCCCATCCCATCCCAGTGCTGCTAGTTAAAAGAAAACATTCTTGAAAACTAAAAATTAGCAGCCATACTGTAGATGTCCAGCATGATAATGTCTAAATGTTGAAAGCAACCTAAGTATACAA
>NW_005345171.1:0-223 GCF_000412655.1 Myotis brandtii | reverse complement strand
CTGGCCTGGCACCAGTGGGTGTCATAGCATGGTCCTCTGGACAGTCGTTCTGCTGTTCAGCTGTTTGGTCAATTTGCATATTACACTTTTATTATTATAGATAGAAATCTAGGTCAAATTTTCCCCTCGTTATTTCTATGTGCTTTATATTTTTTTATTTTAAAATAATTATAGAATCAAAGGAAACAACCAAGAAATGTACTGTGCAGTCACATGCCCCCTT
>NW_005345170.1:0-2151 GCF_000412655.1 Myotis brandtii | reverse complement strand
GCAACCCAGGCATGTGCCCTGACCAGGAATCAAACCTAGACTTCTTGGTCCACAGGTCAATGCTCAACCCTTGAGCCACACCGGCCAGGCATTATAGGAACCTTTACATAAGTTTTAACAATCTGAAAAATCTCACTTATCTTCGAAAATAATAGTAGCATTGAAATTATTTACATATTGATTAGAAGTAAATTGACTTTTATCTATTACTAAATTATGTTGTGTGTTTCTTTGTTTTGTTTAGTAAGTTTTAAATGGAGTCCTGGAGTTTATTTTCTTATGTTTTATTTAGATTTTTGTAATTGATATTACAACAGAGTTTATTTAGTATGTGAAATATTTGTGCAATATTTGCTTTGTTTTTATTGATTTACACCTGCTTCAGAAAAACATATTTGGATGGAAATCTATTCTCTGGAGGCATTTCAATGACATGCAAAATTATTTGTTCTTTACAACAGTCTGTTTCCTAGTGTAATTCATGATCCAGAAACTGAAATCACCTCATAAACAATTAGTAGACGGGGAGATTATGACAGTGTCATGTGCTAGCCACAATCTTTTCTGCACATCTCGGTGTAAAACTTTCACATGCACACAGATGAGTACATACACACAGATGCTCGCAGGCCCCTGTGATCCCGAGGTGCTTTCTGGTTTGCCTTCTAGCTGGTGCAGGCCTTGATCTTGAGACAACCAGACCCTCCCTGAACTGTACCAGGCAATGGCTTCAATATCACCAAGCTGCCCTTTCTGTACCAACCAGCCAGAAGGTGGTCAGAGAGGTGGCAGAGGTAGTGCGGGCAGAATGCCACACACCAGCTGGGAAGGCACCTGAGTCCCTGTGGCCGCTCCCTCCCCTCCCGTGCAGTGATCTCTGGGTCTGGACCCCTGGGTGTCCTCTCTTAACCTCCCAGGACCGCATCCCTTTCCCTCTCTCTTCTGGACAAACAGATACTGGTGCTGCAGGTGGCTCTTTAGCATCCCTGGTCCAAGTCATGTGAAGAACAGCAGCAACTGGAGAGGGAGCCCAGGCTGCAACCAGTGGCACTTCCACCTGCAGGACGGGGTCTTGGGAAGGAAGGCACCAAGCTTATTATGTGGCTGCAGATGCCCGATATGGGGTCAGATTTTAACCAAACCAGACAGTATCTGTTCACATGAAGTGATGCTGCGGACACACTCGCTTCCAGTACCATCTCGCTCGCAAAAACCACAGCTTTACTATGAAAACCACAGGTTTCCTTTGCCACCACTCGGGTGGCATTAGTGACGCGCTTTCCTGGCTCACAGCATGATTGTGGCCATGCGTTCTATCAGGCTGAGGAATGCTGAAAGGCAGCCACCTTTGCCTCTTCCTTCGGTGAATTTTGTGTTACTAATTATAGCAGGTTTTCTGCTTGCGTTGCTGTACGTCTCCCAGAGCCTGATAAATAATGCACCTTATTACGAAAAGCCCAGCAATATGTGAAGTGTGGAATGGATCCAGAACAAAACACGATCTCGGGGGAGAGGCTGCATATATCATTTTAGTTAACATGTTTTGTAACTGCAGATTTTTTTTTTAGTTTGCTTGTTCATGGACAGCAAAGGTAATGCATCTTTTTTTGAGTAACAGCCTCCCATGTGGCTGCTCTAAGGCCTGGCTGCCAGAGGCAGGCCTTGAACCTGATCTATTTTGGCTGGAGCTGTCCTCTTACTGGTGTTGGGGAACCACCCAGTGCTGGCCTGCCATTTGCAGGTTTGGATCCAAATGTTGCCATATCTTCCCAACTACCAAGACAGGCCAGGGATTCATTCTCATGAGGCACAGCTACACGTCAAAGAAAACCCAATTTCACGGTGGCTTGAATCAATGGGAAGGCCATCTTCCTCTCTCTCAGGAGAGCCAGGCAATCCTTGGTGAACATCAGGGGTGGGGAACCTTTTTTCTGCCAAGGGCCATTGGGATATCTATAACATCATTTGCTTCCCATAATCCCTGCATTAGAAATGTATGTTGCTATGAAAAATGCTCCTAGATTTATTGCATTTTTGAGTCCCACCTGCTTTTGCCTTGGCAGGGCCAGACCCAATGATTTCATGGGCCTCCCACAGCCCCCGGGCCGGGTGTTCCCTGTTATGGGTTCACTCAGCGAGATAGACCACCGA
>NW_005345169.1:0-324 GCF_000412655.1 Myotis brandtii | reverse complement strand
ATAACCAGGGCAACTACTGATGTCAATCTCAGTCCAAAAGCAGGAGAACATGAGGTAAGATGTCCAGATCAAGCAATGAGGCAGAAAAAGGGGCAAATCCCTCCTTCCTCAGCTTTCTTGTTCCACTCGGGTCCTCAGCAGATTCAATGATGCCGCCCACAGTGGGGAGGGCTATCTGCTTTACTGACTTCACTGATGCAGACACATAGCTCATCTGGAAGCACCTCACAACACACGCAGAAATAGTGATCAATTAACCACATATCTAGGCATCTCCTGACCCAGGAAAGTGGATTAATAAAATTAGCTCTCATTCCTGTTTTA
>NW_005345168.1:0-310 GCF_000412655.1 Myotis brandtii | reverse complement strand
TTTATAAAAGAAATGGGACAAGAGTACAAAAACAAATATGATACATTATATAAAAAGACTATTAAGAAAAAGTAGTTTCTATTTTTGTATATTTTAATTTTAAAAACATGAATTGCTCATGATTCTACCACATTTTTTACTATATAAAATATTTTTATGACATAAATAAAGTTACTGACAGTGCCCATTTGGACTGCAAATACTAGTTTACAATGATTGCTACATTATTGGTTGGATATTTTCTGGATGTATAATAAGCATACAGAAAAGTGACCATATTATAATTGTAAAACTCAGTGAATTTTCACAA
>NW_005345167.1:0-645 GCF_000412655.1 Myotis brandtii | reverse complement strand
AGTTACAAAAGCCCAAGAGGGAAAGTGTCTGTGGTCTTGTTATAAGTAAAAATTCTCCTGGAGCTACAGCTATTGATGGTACACAGGGACAAAGGCCGGTGAAGGGGCAGAGAGAGCAGGGGTAAGAGACAGAAGGAGTAAAAACAAAAGAGTGTATTGGAGAGAAAAATGGAGGGAAGATAGAGGTTGGCAAAGTGGCTGGGGAGCTCAGGGAGGGCAGGGAGAAGACTGGGAAGTGGTTTATATAAAAAGATAGCTTCTCACGCTCGGTCCACAAGAGCTGCAGGAAAGCACCAGACCCCAAAGAGTTACGAGTCTTCCACCCTGGGACCCAGAACCTGACTCAGACTTACTTGCTGGTGGCTGTTGTGTGCAGCCTCCTCCTCAATGCTGTCCGTGAACTCGGTGCTCGCATCTTCGGTGTCATCCCCTGCAGCTGCACCTGGAAATAAGTCCAAAAGAGAAAGGTGATTCCCTTCACAGGTGGCTTCCAGATGGCAGCTAAAATGTCACTCCTTTTGCCATCCATATGCATGGGTCCCTAGCCAGCAGGGCTGACAGGAAAGGCAGAACCAACGTGCCAAATCTGTAGAAAAGCCTTCTCACTATATCACTGGTATTTTCTTACTAACATTCAAGCTTATG
>NW_005345166.1:0-838 GCF_000412655.1 Myotis brandtii | reverse complement strand
CGGCGACATCATTGCGGAGGTACTGTGCCTTCCTCTCTGTCATTTCTTTCTGCATGAGCCCCAGGGCGAGAGGCGGGCTTGAGAAGCAATGACGTCTGTAGCTCAGCGCCAGGAGGAGAAGCAGGGGACCTGATGGAGCCATCCTGGGTGCTGTGCTGGTCTCACACAGCGCGTGCCACCGGCGCCTCATGGTGTGTTCCATAGGACACACAGCCTGCTCCCTTTCCACAGACACGGGGACTCTCTCGGTGCTGGGATGCAGCTGTCTGTGTGGGGTGGCCCTGGACCCCCACGTGCAGACATTTTGCCCTTAGCATCCAGGGAGCAGCTGCGTGCATTCGGGAGGCTGTGATTGGCCTGTCATAGCTCAGGCAGGACTGGGAATCGGGTAGTGAGCCCTTCTCTTCATGGGGCCTTGGCATGAGGGCCAGGTGGTCAGCAGCGCCGTTTTTACATCTTGCCTGAGTAACTGCCCAGGTCCCTAGCAGTCAGAGCCACCTGCAGTCCCACACAGAGACACACACATGCACATGCACACACGGTAATCCCTGACGGCCTGGCTTTCTTTACACATTGCAGGAGCAGCAGCGGATCCTGGACCTGGGCATCACGGGCCCCGAGGGACACGTGCTGAGCCGGCCTGAGGAGGTGAGCACCTGCTGAATGCAGTGGAGGTCCCGCGTGTCCCTGGGCTGCCAGAGCCGGCACACCCTCCTGCCTGCACAGCTGGGGCTTCTGCGAGGCTGTTTTGGTCGTGGACATCTCAGGTTACCCGCGTGTGTCCACTCAGGCAAAGTGCAGGGGGAGACTGAGCCGAGGCGTAGAGCAGTGTGGCTTG
>NW_005345165.1:0-228 GCF_000412655.1 Myotis brandtii | reverse complement strand
CTCACTTTCCCTATCATCTATTTCCTTATTCCACATGTATTAAAATTCCATATCATCCAAAGAGTTATAATTTCTCTGACTCCTAGGACCCTGGGTTAGTATCCCTGTTTTTAAATTTTATGGAAAGGGAGAGGCGCGATAATACTTCGTGTTTAGTTCCACTCACTCATTACTATATTTGTGTAATTCACCCATGTTGTATGTGATGTTAATTTTGTTCCTTTTTGG
>NW_005345164.1:0-317 GCF_000412655.1 Myotis brandtii | reverse complement strand
CTTCTTCATCTCTGCTCCCACGAAAACGAACGCCGCTCACCACACCCTGGCCCCGAGTGGACCGCAGGCTACCGTTCACCAGCCCTGGGACTCACACACCACCTGGCCTTGAGACACACCACACAACCTTCGCCTTCCTCACATCACTCGACAACCAACCATCTGACCTGCCTGGGCTCCTCACAAACGTCCCTGCCACCCTGCCATCGGGACTCACACGCACGCACCACACTCATCCCGCTCTCCCGGCCCACATGCACCTCGCCCCAGCGGACAGACTCCCTGCCACACAACAACCGACGCCAGCGCTGCACCCT
>NW_005345163.1:0-200 GCF_000412655.1 Myotis brandtii | reverse complement strand
AACACAAGATGGCTGCACCCACAGTGGAGGCGGGGTTGCCGTAATGAGCCATAACGAGTGATCAGTAGGGACCTGAGGCTGCGTGGCGCCAGGCTGGGGTGGGGGACCTCAGGCCACGCCCCCCACCGGGGGAGGCTTAACGGGGGACCTCAAAGCATGCCCTCCACCCTGGCCCAGGCTGGGGGACCTCAGGCTGCGCC
>NW_005345162.1:0-428 GCF_000412655.1 Myotis brandtii | reverse complement strand
GAGTAGGGAGGTAGTGCTGTCCAGCCCTCCCCTTGACTTCCCTGTGAGATCACGCCCCAGGCGCCTCCTTACCTCCTGCAGGATTTTTTCAATAAGTCCTCGCCGCTTGCCTGGTGATGGATGGGGGAGAGCCTCCTGCCCTAGATCGGGGTCCCTCTCTCCCCTGTCGCTGGGTGAGAGCCTCCTGCCCTAAATAAGGGGTCCCTCTCACCCCTGCCGGGTATCTCACTGCGGCCTCCAAATGTTGTGGACCAACATTCGCGAGAATAAGACCACCAACTCCAATTAGGTCTTAAACAGCAAGCGAGGGTTTATTGAACTGGTCAGTGACTGCCACAGGCTTTCCACTGTAACAGCCCCAAGCTTTGTCTTCCGCAAGCTTTTATCCCCGGAAAACACAAACGTCCTTGATTTACAGTTACAAGGCT
>NW_005345161.1:0-827 GCF_000412655.1 Myotis brandtii | reverse complement strand
CTCCTATTCCCCCTCCACCTCCTCCTCCTTCCCCCTCTTCCTCCCCTGCCTTCTTTTTAGCTGTCTTTCCTGATCCCCTGGACCTGAAGTTAGGTTGATAGAACTGGGTTAAAGACCTAGTTTTGCCACTCATTCTAATGTGAGATTTTTTTTAGACTTTCTCTAAGTATCTATCCTTTAAACGTAAAATGGGAATAATGACCCCACCTAACTCAAGAGTATCTTACTGTAAGTATCAGTGTGTGCCTAGAGCACATACTAAACATCTAATAAATGTTAGTTCTTGTCATCAACTTCCTCTTTCATCAATTAAAAAGTTATGTACTATCATCCACTCCAGAATGCTAATATCTTATACTTTTGTTCATGAAATATTTATTTATTCTTTTAAAATAAAAACTCTTCAAAGGGTGCTCTTCCCTGGAAAATAACCAGCTAGCTTGGCCAGTGTGTCAATGAATGGCATGGGTCGCTTCACAATGTAGAATCGGATGCTGTTGCTGGTCCCTTCTTGCTCCCAGCGTTTCTGCTCCATGGAAAGCTTGCAAAGGCCACTGATGTATGGGGCCCATCAGTCTGCCCAGAATGCAAGGTCAGCCACACCAGGCTGGCTCGGGACTGGGATGAGGAAATGTTTCGTAAAAAAACACAACATAACTTATTCACTGTCTGCCCATTCCCTAATGACGCCCGGCCCTGGAATGAAGGCGCAGTGCCCGGGAGATGGACGGTGCCCCGGACTCCGGCGACCATCGCAGTAGTAAGTGCTGCATGGATGAGGGCAGGCAGTTTCCAAGCTCCCGTTTCCACGGAGGTTTTCAGCAGCT
>NW_005345160.1:0-551 GCF_000412655.1 Myotis brandtii | reverse complement strand
GCAGAGAAATCATCAGAAGCCAGGTGTTAGGGAAAAACGTCCTTACCCTACTCAGCAGGTGAAGAGATGGTTCAGCACCAAGGACAGGGGCACCCGTGTTGTCCAAACTTACTTATCCCATTCATATGTTTTAGTCATGCCATGATTGCGTTCCTTAGGCTAAGAGCCCCCCCTCCTTGCTGAATTTATCTCAATCATAGCTGTCACCTTACATTGAAATTATTTGTTTATTTATCGTCCCTACCACACTTAAGGGTACCCTCCTTAGCCTCAGTACAATTCCTGGGACTTAGTAGACTCAGCAAATTATACATGAACTAATAAATCAATCAATGACTCAATAAATAAATAAATATATTTCAGGGGGAAAAAAACAGTAAAGTCTTAGGACACACTTAGAAAAAACAAGTATGCAAGGATTCAAAAATCATACATTTGTTACTAGCCCTTCAGACATCAGTTCTCAACCCTGGCTGTTCATCAGAATGTTCTTTAGAGATTATTAAAAATGCAAAATCTGGCTGAAACCGGTTTGGCTCAGTGGATAGAGC
>NW_005345159.1:0-225 GCF_000412655.1 Myotis brandtii | reverse complement strand
AACTGTAATAATCTGAAAAATAAAGATTTAATTTTTTAAAAAATGCAACCAATCTGCCCTAGCTGGTGTGGCTCAGTTGATTGGGTGTCATCCCATACACCAAAAGGTTGCTGGTTCAATTGCCTGTGAGGGCACATGTCCGGGTTGTGGACTCTATACCCAATGGGTGTGCAGGAGACAGCTGACTGACGTCCCATTGATGTTTCTATCTCACTCTCCCTTCCT
>NW_005345158.1:0-801 GCF_000412655.1 Myotis brandtii | reverse complement strand
TGCATATCGCCCTGATTAGCCAATGGGAAGGGTAGGATTGTTTCTCTATTATTAGATAGGATTGGGGGGCTTAAACTGAATATACGTTAATTTTTATTCTGTGGATGATTAAAATGTTGTTTGCCATCACAGAAAATCTGCCTCTTCATACTTCCTCATTCAGTAATGGTCTAGTGCAGCGGTTCTCAACCTGTGGGTCGCCACCATCGGAAAACACATATAGCATATCAGATATTTACATTACGATTCATAACAGTAGCAAAATTACAGTTATGAAGTAGCAACAAAAATAATTTTATGCTTGGGGGTCACCACAACATGAGGAACTGTATTAAAGGGTTGCGGCATTAGGAAGGTTGAGAACCACTGGTCTAGTGATTTATGTATCTGGGTCCATTGCTATTTGACTGTAGCAGGTGAACTGCTTTGCTGATCGATAAAGTGAAAAATACTATATTACCCATTTATATCCTTAAAGAGTATGTGATAAGTTGTAATTAGTGTAGAAATGAATAACGTTCTCTCACAGAAATGGTAATGTTATTATACATTTGGTTTCACCCGGACCCAATCTAGCCAGTATTCCATCGAGGGCACTGAAAGGCTCACCACCTGGTGCTCTCCTCTGCGGCGGCGCTATCTGCTCACTTTACATTCATTCCTAGTCTGGGTCATTACCCCAGCTCAGTGAGAATCTATTTCTCATCATTGATTGAACCACTACCAGCTCAGTCGCATTTTGTACATCATTTACCACAGAGTATATATTTTTTAAGAAGTCAGAACAATTGTGCATGTCTC
>NW_005345157.1:0-908 GCF_000412655.1 Myotis brandtii | reverse complement strand
TCAGTCTGATAACAAAGAAAGAACCTTTATGAACTTAGATTTTGAGCAAGTGATATATTTATGGAGTTAACAGTCCACATAAATAAAGAATAATGTAACAACTTTATATACTTTATGTAGACTTTGATATAGCTTTGTGTTGTAATTATTGCTAATATACTATTATTATTTTGAGAGTTTTAATTACTTAAGGTGCACTATTAATTAAAAAGGCTGAACAATGCAGGATTATCTCTAGTAAATGGGGAGTAAAGTGGAATAGAACATTTACTTCAAATCTACTGTATTCTAGGTACTGGGCTTGACCTTTTACTGTTTCAGATTATCTAATCTTTATAATATTTTATAGTTTTTGAAGGAATAATATGTGTTAACCTGTTATAGATGAGAAACTTAGAGTGGAGAGAAAGGTTCCATAACTTCCCCAATGTCCTACATAGGGTGGATAAAAAATTCAATGTCAGATTTTAGTTCCAAAGGCAGAATTCATAACTTCTTCCCATTAACTCCCCTTACTCTTATACCATAGTAACAGCCACATTATGTACAACAAACAGAATCTTGAAGAGTTACCTGCAAACAGCTCTCTACAAGCAGGCTGCTTTTAAGTGACTTGATACTTCCCCAGTGAAAATAGGCATCTATCTTGTAAGAAAGGGTTACAAATCCAGTGAATTTTTTATGCTTGTCATAAGGTTCAAAGGTATGTTTGCACAGTTACATAACAAAATTTTTAGGTGCCAAATATGCCATGGTAGAAAAGTCTGTCTATCATGGACCAAAGGAAAACCTTGATTAAATTTTGAATTAATGCTTGACTTGGGCAATTTACCTTGTCTTTATCACTTAGAATTTTCTCCATTTACAAAATAAGGGAAATATACACTGAGTGGCCAGATTATTATGAC
>NW_005345156.1:0-205 GCF_000412655.1 Myotis brandtii | reverse complement strand
TGGTTCCTAGGCCGATGCTCAACCACTGAGCCATGCCGGCCGGACAGAGACTGAAGTTTTGATAAATTACTCTCAACTAAAACCCCTAACACTACAAAGCATAGACCAGATGGAAGCAAGTTTGTGCCCTATCCCGGCTAAGGTTATTTGAAAATGTCTTTTATTTAGTTCCACGTTTCTTACAAATTTGGGGAGAATATATGCC
>NW_005345155.1:0-314 GCF_000412655.1 Myotis brandtii | reverse complement strand
CCGCCCCCATGTGGACACAAGATGGCTGCCACAAGATAGCTAGCAGGGGAGGGCAGTTGGGAGGGACCAGGACTGAAAGGGAGGGCAATTGTGGGGGACCAGCCTTACAGGGGAGGGCAGTTGGGGGGGACCAGGCTGGCAGGGGAAAGTAGTTAGGGGTGACCAGGCCGGCAGGGGTGGGCAGTTAGGAGCCACCAGGTTGGCAGAGGAGGGCAGTTAGGAGTGACCGGGTCAGCAGGGGAGGGCAGTTGGGGGTGACCAGGCCAGCAGCGGAGGACAGCTGGGGGCAATCAGGCCAGCAGGGGAGCAGTTAG
>NW_005345154.1:0-396 GCF_000412655.1 Myotis brandtii | reverse complement strand
CTGTGCTGGGAAGAAGTTGTGCCATGAAGGTCTTTAATTTTTTTTTAAATAAAAATATTTAAACAACAATGATGAAACATTTTAAATCTGTTACTTTTACATAAATATACGGATTTTTATTTTAAGATTTTTCTAACCTTAATGCAAAACTATGTAAGTTATTTTAAAGTAATTAAATATCTTCATATTTGATTCCCTTTATGTTGTATCTGCACTGCCTTTGAACAAACTTCTACTCTGCCCAAACTGTAGGAATCTAATCACTTTAACTTAATCTCTCTTTTTGTTTTCTCACAATCACAAACAAAGACTTTTTGAAAATGGCTTTAGGGATATTTTTAAATTGTTTTAAAAAAATCATTTGGATCTATGTAAATTTAAACACCATATTGTATA
>NW_005345153.1:0-874 GCF_000412655.1 Myotis brandtii | reverse complement strand
CTTATTCTTCCCTCATGTGGAGCCTGACATACCTCCATGCCTTGTCCACCACATCACCTGCTCAGGAGCATGTGAGAGAATTTTAACACAGAGGCCTTACCTCCTAGTACGTCTGAGGGTCATGTTAACCAACTTCTTAGTCCGACTATGACTACTGCTCAATACTATCACGATACTATCAAAAGTGAGTCAGAAGCATTCATTGTTTGGTCTTCATTCAGTTGAGAGGTAGTTCCAAACACATCTTTCTCTTGGCTTTACTGATTTCTTCAGACCCACAGCCTCTTACCTGTTTCTCTAATATATGCATAAATTTATCTCCAAAATAACAAAAACAAGGACCCAAAAAAATATTGGATCTAGAATCGAGGAAAGGAGGACCCAATAGCTTTCTCATGGGCATTTGGGGGAAATTACCCACCAGAACCATGAGGTTTAAAGGAAATAAATGTACTTGAGATGAATAATCATAGAGAAAGTGGAGGGCATAAGTGATATCTTCTTCCTATTTAGGAGACTTAGTGTATAAATGGATTATTTGTCCCATCCCTTGGACATGGATGTATTTAGTCTCGAGTACTACATTTATTTCCTTCCCCCTCATGGTTCCGGTGGATCTTTTCTCCCAAATGCCCATGAGAAAGCTTTGGAGCTGCCTTTCCTCAGTTTCTGCATTTAGGTTGTGCTTTTAGGTTGTATGGCTCCACACAGAGTTTTTACACTTTACATATATTTTCTAATTTCCATTTTTATTTATATAAATGATTCCCTAGCCTGGCCAGTGTGGTTCAGTGGTTGAGCATGGACTTATGAGCCAGAAGGTAGCTGTTGGATTCCTGGTTAGGGTACATGCCCAGGTTGCTGGCTTGATCCC
>NW_005345152.1:0-1530 GCF_000412655.1 Myotis brandtii | reverse complement strand
CACACACACACACACACACACACACACCAAACCAAACAAAAAACATGAGGTGGCCCTAGTGAATCTGGGGTAATAATAGGGCTGAACTGCTTTCTGTGGGTGAAGCTCAAGTCTTCTCTCACAGTGATCCTAGTCTCAACCATCCATTGTATGACAGGAAGTTTTGGAACAGCCTACAGGTTATGCAGATGCTCTCCCCTCTCCCAGGACATACCCAGCTTTGTCTCCAATACTAATCTCAAATGGTCTCACCTCTAACAAAACATGGACCTGGGGTGTCCTTCTAACTCTTTTTGGTCTCTGCTTTCTCTTTTTAGTCTTTCTCCCTCTGTATCTGAACTCTACATGTTAAAGTTCCTCTCAGCTTTTTCTTGGTTTTTGTTTTTTTCTCTCTCCTCACTCCCTCTGTAGGTGATCTCATCCATTCCCAAGGCTTTCAGATACATGCACTTGATGGTGGATACATAATAGGTAACTCCAGTCAGCCCTTTCTTCTTCCCTCAATGGCTTTGAGGAATGGGGTTGATGGAAGTGATCAGGTGTGTCTAGATTCTTGTTCTATGTTGAAGATACAGATAACAGAATGTCTGTTGCTGTGAGAAAAAGGGAAGAGTAAACCATAATGCTGAGATTTTTGACTTGGGCAAATGGTTGAATGGGATTCTCATTTGAAATGGGGAAAACTGTGGGAGGGGCAGGTTTAGCAAGGAGCATGAAGAATTTAGTTTTGAAATGTCCATTAGTCATGTAAGAAATGTAGAGAAGGAAGATTTTTATTGTAATGAGGATACAGGAGGGTGGTCTGGAAGCTGTCAGCACAGAATGTATGGAATAGGACAAAGTCAGAAAAATATAAAGAATATAAATGCATCAGGCATATTTGAGCATTTTAAATAGTTTATATTATTTATAATATTTATGTAAATACGTATATAAATATAATGTAAATCCATGAAACATATATGTCTTATGATCAAATTGTGCCATTTCCAAAGGTTGATTTGGAAAATAGATTATTGTTACTTTTGTTAGCTATCTTCCCTGCCCTTTGCCTCAGCAACCCCATTCTTCCACTTTCACCATGCCTGGGGGTAAGCTGGTTTCCTACCAGCTTAGGAAATGAACCAAGGACTGCTAAGTGCTCATTCTCACCAGGAGAGTATTTTCAGGCAGGGGGAAGTGGTTGAAATTTATAGTATGTAATACTGTACCTTTAGAGAACATCTTTCTCTTAGGAGCTAATTGTAATTTAAAGGCATTCTGCTTGATTCTCCCGAGGACGCAGGAGAAAACCAGTAACAGTAATGACATATACAACTACCATAAACCTTCATGATAGATGCCCATATTGTCCAAGGAAGGAAATGTCTGCCTTGAGTGTCGCCTTTCTGCTTAATGCAGAATTCTGCTGAGAGACACTCAGTGGCCACTGCCTGACTGCCTCCCCCAACTCTTAAAAGTTGAGCTGTAATGTGGGGCTGAGTGGATGTCCTCTTCTAAAATATAGAGGAAAAATGGTGCTCATCATTA
>NW_005345151.1:0-505 GCF_000412655.1 Myotis brandtii | reverse complement strand
GATCTCATGGACTATTCTTCCATCTTCACATCTTTCTGGCTACAGCAGGGAAAGGTTTTCCACTTTTAAGGACTCCTGTGATTAGACTGAGCCCACTTGGATAATCCAGGATAATCTCCCAATCTCAAATTCCATAATTAACCCTATATACGAGGCACCTTTTTCCATATAAGGTAACATGATTCTGGAGTTCAGGTGTGGACATCTTTGGATGGGTGGGGGGAGGCATTATTATATCTACCACATTATGTCTATTATATTATAATGAGAAATTCTAGTTTCCTGGTCACTTGGTTTTCTATGTATTCTATCTCTAATAGGATCCAGTAATCTGCCAAAAGTTGTTTTAGAAAAGGAATATAATTACATGCTGTGGGTGGCATAGTATTGTTACCAAACTCCAGTTGTCTTCATTGCAATTTTCCCACTGGGTCTTGCCACAAATTCCACAACATTTTTTGTACCACAGAAAACTCCAACAACATAGGCTACACAAGATTTATTA
>NW_005345150.1:0-253 GCF_000412655.1 Myotis brandtii | reverse complement strand
ATGTAATAATTTGAAAAGTCTTTGAAATATAAGTAACTTATTATTTTAGGTCTTTATTATTAACTAGTGCCCCAGTGCACGGATTCATGCACATTGAAAGGAAATTAATTAGAAGGTGGCCAGCAGGATGGGACTGGGCGAGAAGGGCCAGATATGCCCTGGAGCCAACCTCCTGTCATCCCTCCTAGGCTGGCTGCATCTGGGGCAGAGCCTGGTCTTGAAAGGTGTCTGTGGAGTGAGCGGGGTCCCTCTG
>NW_005345149.1:0-281 GCF_000412655.1 Myotis brandtii | reverse complement strand
TTTTCTGCACGTAGGTTAAAACATTAAGTTAAATCATGATCTTATGTCCCAGTTTAAATTCATTTATCTGAGCACTTATTTATAAAGATGAGAACATCCGGCTTGGGTAATCCAGCTTGCACTGGGTGTCCTATGTTAGATGTGCGCTAAGGAATAAACACACGACAGAGACCCAGGCCCTGCCCTTCAGGAACTCACAGGATAGAGGGCGGGTTAGGAACCTCAGTGGGCATGACAGTGACATGGGTATGCACAGGGAGCTACAGAAACATAGAGGAGGT
>NW_005345148.1:0-215 GCF_000412655.1 Myotis brandtii | reverse complement strand
AATACTATATAATTATATAAACAAAATGTGAAAGTCCCTCCCTCTGCCTTCTAGCTTTCACTTTTCAGAGATGGTCACTGTTAAAATTTAGGTATATGACTCCATAAGGTATACTAGACTTCAGAACAAACACAGTATCAGTTTAGATGAGAAACAGGCTTTTCATCATGGTAGGAACTCACCCTTAATCCCTAAGAATATTGGAGCCAGTCCAT
>NW_005345147.1:0-574 GCF_000412655.1 Myotis brandtii | reverse complement strand
TTTTTTTTGAGCTACTATTCTACAGGTATACCTCTTTCATTTTATCCGCAAAAATAACACTGTACACAGGGCAAAGGGCATTTTTTCCAGTTATCTGGTATGAAAAGTGAAGTGCAGAGAAGTTTAGTGATTCACCCAAAGCCAAACTGATACTTAGGGTCAGAATCTGAACTACCACTCAGATCTAAGATATCATGTATAGGAGTGCTTTTCTCTTCCCCTCACTCCATTCTTCCCTTTCTCTTTCCCTCCCTTCTTCTTTTCTTTCCCTTCCTCCAGCTGCTCTCCCTCTCCTTTTCCTTCCCCTGCTTCTTCGTTATGAATATTTCAGACATACATGTGTCTGAACTAAACAAAATGCCCAATAACCCACCATTCAAATTAAGAAATATATTACCAATACCTCTGAAGCCCACTGCATTCTACCCCCTATCTTTAACCACTATCCTGGATTTCGTAGTTATTGTTCCCTTCTCTTTCTAGTTTTATTATCTTATCACTTGTGCATCCCTACAAATACCTAGTTTGTGTGTTGATGGACTTTATGCAAATGTAATAATACCAATGTATCCTT
>NW_005345146.1:0-306 GCF_000412655.1 Myotis brandtii | reverse complement strand
GGAAGTGTCCACCTTCCTATGTAGAATATTCAAGCTGTACAATATAATGAGGAGTCGATTTGTAAGCTGCATTTCTAGATTTATATTAAACCCAGTTGGCGTGGCACAGTGGTTGAACATCGACCTAGGAACCAGGAAGGCAAGGTTCGATTCCTGGTCAGGGCACATACCCGGGTTGCAGGCTCGAACCCCCAGTGTGGGGGCCTGTGCAGGAAGCACCTGATCAAAGATTCTCTCTCATCATTGATATATCTTTCTCTCCTACTTTGTTCCTCTCTGAAATCAATAAAAATATTAAAAAAAAAG
>NW_005345145.1:0-261 GCF_000412655.1 Myotis brandtii | reverse complement strand
TTTAAAACAAACATTACTCTGAGTTGTATAATTTCTTTTTTTTTTTTTGTATGTAACAAAACACATTTCAGGTTGTATTTAAATATTTTTAATTAAGAGTAAATGTCTGAATGTGGCCTGGATCATGTTTAAATAGTGTTGGTTCATATTGATTATGGTGTCTAAGATTATATTTATATAGTTTTTTAAAAAAGAAAAGAAAAAGGCATACCTTTGCCACTTTTATTACAATGTCTCTGCTCATATATTCTTTTAATTAAT
>NW_005345144.1:0-215 GCF_000412655.1 Myotis brandtii | reverse complement strand
ATCTGGAATTTGTTTTAAAATTCTCTAGTAAAACAAAGAAGCAATATTAGAAATTTAAAAAATAACTTAAAACTATATGATTGGTACTTGGGGATTATATTATTTTCTTTTATGTACATTCAAATATTTCAATAATAAAAAGTGAAGGAAAAAGTATGGCTTTCAGAGAAAATTTTCGGTTATCTGGGAAATAAAGTTAATTGTTTGATGATGCC
>NW_005345143.1:0-763 GCF_000412655.1 Myotis brandtii | reverse complement strand
GTCTTAATTGCACAGGCCAGATATATTTCTATTTGCCCGGGGCATTTCTCTATCCTCTGTACAAGTAAGATAAACACCCTGATGTCTTCAAGTCTCATTCCTTCCCATGGACCATTTTCATTCCTAAAACTCCCTAATCCTGCCTACTTTACTCCTAAAACTCCTTTCAGAATTAGCTCACAGATAAAACAGGAAGAGACTTTGTTGACCAGTGATTTCAATATGCTTACCGGCAGTAGCTAAGATTAGAGCTGGAGACTATGAAAGGTATACAAACCCACAGAAACATCCCAGGGCTACTATTGCTGTTGGTCTTGGCCTTGGTTTTGGCATTATTTGAGAAAAAGTGGACAGTCTGATTCCAAATTTCAGATGGAAAATAAGCAGCAAGAGTATTCAGGGAAATTCTGATAATAAATGCACGTGGAACTAGTCTTTTCACTTTATGCCACTAGATACTGACACGGCAGTTCTGGGGTGTGCACAGACACTAGGATCAGTGGCACAGAATAGAATTTCTGACTCAACTGTAAAGGGATAAGGAAAACAGAGATGCTGTCCCAAATGATATTCAATTTTGAAGCTCCTTAATGTAACTTATGAATTTAGCATATGGTGAGATGGCAACTTAAAGTAGTAAAAAAAAGGATGACTTATTCAATTAATGGCTTGGGGCGAATAGATAGTGATTGAGGACAGAAATTCTCGAATCTTATCCCACAACACATCAAAATATATTCCAGGTGAATCAAAGGTTTAAAAG
>NW_005345142.1:0-390 GCF_000412655.1 Myotis brandtii | reverse complement strand
ATTATTTTGTTTTTCAATGTCAACTCCTCCCAGGAAAAAACCCACAGTTTCTCATGTCTCAGGCTTAGTAACTTCCCGCTTTTATTTTTCTAAATTGTTTAAATAGCTATGGATTTTTTAAAAAAATCTTTTGGTTGTCTGGTGATTTGGTCACCCGTCATTTTAATAATAAAAAGAAAAATAACATTTTTGCAGCTATTCTAGTTGTTGCCATAGTCCACAGATATAAATAGGTGTGAAAACTTGGGCAATAACAAGCTTTACTAGTAAATGTGCTCACATATATGTAAAATGATTTAATGTCTTCCTTCCTGGATAATAGAAAAGTTAAAATGGGATGCACTTAAAGCACGTAGCACAGCGCCTGTCATATAGGAAGCTCTTAAAGGA
>NW_005345141.1:0-212 GCF_000412655.1 Myotis brandtii | reverse complement strand
TGGGAGTTAATCCTCGGGTGGATGGTTGTAAAGGAATCATCAGAAATAAAGTCAATTTCAAAGGCCACCGTCTGGTCCTCTGTCATGTATTAATCTTTCTCCACACTTTACACCTCAGTTACTGATGAAAAAAGGTGCCCAGGGCCCAGGATCAGACACTGGAACTGCTGGGATGCGGTTCGGCTGCAGGGCTCAGCACCATTTTATCACTC
>NW_005345140.1:0-946 GCF_000412655.1 Myotis brandtii | reverse complement strand
ATGTCTCTTGGCCTTCCTTATGTCCTCTTTCTAAAAGCAGGAAAGCAGCTCTCTTGATTTCTTCTTCCATGAGACAATAAAACTGGTATTTGCCCAGGGTACTGAGTAGATGTGACTGACCAGCATCACAGTGAGGAGTACACAAGACCCACTCCACAGTCCAAGCAGTGCTGATTCTGCTCCTGGTTCCTATTCTTCCAATTACTGAGTCTTTCAGAAATTCCTCAGTGCAGGAGAGTGGAACTCATGAAAATGATTCCTCATGGAAGACTTTGCAGTTGCTGGAACTTAACAGGCTTTTGAGACACGGAGCTCAGCTTTGTACTTCACTGGAGACCTTTGTCACCAAGGAAGAGGGCAAACTGGAACAGAGTACCGGCCAGGAGGGCACGAGTATCGCTGAGAAGTAGAAGCTGCTATTTTAAGACCTGGAGAGGGCTCCGAATGTCCACATTAGCAACCAGTGAAGCAGGCTGTAGAATCTGAACTATGCTAATACCAATACTGTTGTTCAGTACTTACAGCCTTACCTAGTTTGTTTTTGTGTTGTCTTGGTGGAGACTATTTAAGATATGTCCAAAAAATAAGAAATGTCTATGTATGAAATCACTTTACTTAGCATTTTAGGAATTAGTTGTGTTTCTCTCCCCTTCCCTTAAAAGCTGTGGCTTGCACTAAGTTCTCCAAAGCATATTTATTCGTTGTTATGCTGTTTGGGTCCTTTGAAAGTCCTATTGTTATGTA
The DNA here is from genome assembly GCF_000412655.1 of Myotis brandtii. Lineage (NCBI taxonomy): Eukaryota > Metazoa > Chordata > Mammalia > Chiroptera > Vespertilionidae > Myotis > Myotis brandtii. Next base: position 202 of record NW_005345140.1, on the reverse strand, counting down.
GCTATAAAGGATTGCCGTGCTGTGGAAATTACCCAAACTGTTCCCTGAAATGTCAATTTGAGAAAAGGCATGTTGACAAGCCAGTGTAAGTGTGTGTGTTTCCATGCCGTGCAGAAGCAGCAGGGGTTAGTTTGGCTTGAACCAGCTGCACCTGCAGGATTTTTTTAGAACTGTGACATAACTCTAAGACGGTTCTTGTAAG
>NW_005345139.1:0-599 GCF_000412655.1 Myotis brandtii | reverse complement strand
CCAGGAGAGGGATTGCTGTGTTAAAGCCACAAAGTGGTGGGGTGACTTGTTACTCGGCAGTAGATCACTAGACTAACCTCTCGCAAGGTAAAACTGTTGTAAACGAGAACCGATATTTTTGAAGTCATGCATAAATAATGAAAGATGTGGATGAGCAGGTAGTGTGCTCAGGTAAATTAGTTGGTGGCGAGTGGTTATAACGAGAAAGAGGTCTGTCCCATCCACCTCTCTTCCTTCCACACTGCCCTTCGCCTGTCTTTGACTTCCCTCATGTCTCTCCCTCGTGGTTCTCAATTCTGATGCACATTAGAAGCACTAGGAACACTTAAAAGATAATCAGTGTCCAGGCCCAGATTTAATTGTTTGAGGCAGGACCCAGGTCTGGGTATATTTTTCAAACTCACCGGGTTACTCCGGTTTGCAGCCAGGACTGAGAACCACTGTTTGACGCCCAAACCTGTGTCCCTGGCTCAGGTCGTGCTTGGAGCTCAGATTGCGAGATCCGATGGCTGCCTAGATACCTGGACATGCACGCCTCCCTTCGTGCGTGGTGCTCATTACCCCTTTTCTCTGGAAATGACACCACTGTCCAGGTAAAC
>NW_005345138.1:0-383 GCF_000412655.1 Myotis brandtii | reverse complement strand
GAGTCAAAAAGTTTGCCCACCCCTGGTATAGAGCATCCACCCGAGGACTGAAGGGTCCCGGTTTTGATTCTGGTCAAGGGCAAATACTTCAGTTGCAGGCTTGATCCCTGGCCTGGATTGGGGCACATGTGGGAGGTAACCAGTTGATATTTCTTTCTCATATTGATGTTTTTCTCTCTCTATCTCTCCCCCTCCCTTCCACTCTTTCTAAAAATCAATGGAAAAATATCCTCAGGTGAGGATTAACAAATAAATAAAATAAATGTATGGGCAGACTAGACATGGGAAATTAGAGAAAAGATGACTCTTGTTCATTTTCAATTTTGAGAACTATCTTCAAATCAAGCCTATCAATTTGAAGTGGAATTTTTAAATCTTACATA
>NW_005345137.1:0-916 GCF_000412655.1 Myotis brandtii | reverse complement strand
AAAAAAAAAATGAATGTGAGGTGATGGATGTGTTAATTACTGACAGAAGAACTCTTTCACAATGTATATGTATATCAAATCACCATGATATATACTTTAACTTATGATTTTATATGTCAAATGTACCTCAATAAAACTGAAAAAAATAAAGAATATTTGTCACCTCCATGAGTTATACCATAATTCATCGATAAAGTCTGAGAGTGGGCCCTCAATCTCACTGACTCATCTATACATGCACCCCTTTTAAGCCTGTTCGGACCATCCCTTCCAGCTCATCTTACTGTTCTGGCCTGATCTAAGGTGCTCCTCATTGTTTTCCTAGGTATTGCAATTGTCTTTGAATTACTCTCTCTGTCTCCATTTCATATATCTCTAGCCCAGCTTAACTCTGCTGCCAAATGACTTAAAACAACAAAACAAACAAACAAACAAAACAAAAACCACAGATTAGAGCCTGTCCCTTTTTTGCTTCATCTGCTTCAGTGCCTTCCAAATGCTGACCAAATGGCCTTGCAGGTAAGGTCCTCCACCGTTATGTGCTCCTGCTGACTCGTCCTCCTTGCTCTGCTTCCCAGACTCATTTCTTTTGATTTCTTGCCTCTTCCTCATGAATGCCCTACCCCAACCCTGTCAAGTAAATGCTTCTCTCAAGATTCAGCTCCTCTAGGAAGTGTGTCAAAACTACTGGTCCAAGTTGAATTCCCTTCTTAGAGTCCCAACCAGATCATATGAAAATTTCTCAAAACATCTTCCATGCTTTGCTTTGCTTTGTTTTGTTTAATATCTTCCTCTCCCATTGGTTTATAAGCCCTTTGAGGACAGAAACTACATCTAATTTATACTTATATTATCAACATCTAGTGCTATACTTGGCAGAAAGGAGACTATTTATGCTATACATCAAAAATATAGT
>NW_005345136.1:0-205 GCF_000412655.1 Myotis brandtii | reverse complement strand
CATCTCAAGAAAAAACTTTTTTACTATGTGAGATGATTGACGTTAACTAAACTTATTGTGGTAATAATTTCACAATATATACATATATCAAACCATGTCGTACACCTTCAATATGTTATAGGTTAATTACATATCAGTAAAACTGTAAAAACTGTAAAAACAAACTGTAAAGAAAACAAGGCTTTAATAGCTGCATCACAGGAAT
>NW_005345135.1:0-208 GCF_000412655.1 Myotis brandtii | reverse complement strand
TCCTGGTTCATGGGTTGAGGCTCAACCACTGAGCCACGCTGGCTGGGCCAGATGTGGCTTCTTGAGGGCCTTTCTACTGCCTGACTTCTCGGGAGGTGAGTTTTTAAATATCACCACTTCCCCAGCAGGGGCTCGGACAGGTGGACACCGGCCCTTTTCCCGCTGGCCTCAGAGGCTTCTGTTCCTCGCTCGGTGACGGCTGTGGCAG
>NW_005345134.1:0-800 GCF_000412655.1 Myotis brandtii | reverse complement strand
GAGTCAAAAAGTTTGCCCACCCCTGGTCTAGACATTTCTGGGTGTCATGACTAGTGGGGGAGGAGGGCATCTAGTGGGGAGAGGCCAGGGATGCTAACACCCTACAATGCATAGACAGTCCCCCACCACTAAGAATTCTGTGCACAAAATGCCAACAGCACGGAGTGGTGCCACATGACAGGACAGTGGGGGAGAGTTTAAAGGGAGGGGACAGCAGAAAGCCGTGGAGCATACTGGGGAGACGTCACCCACCCTTGTCTACGGCGCTGTCTCTGCTGAGGCCTGAGGATGCGAGGAGTGTCCAGGTAGGAAGCGGGGAGCAGGCGCAGGAGCAGAGCCGATCCTTCCCGGCAGAGGAGACGGCATCTTCGAAAGTGGAAAAGGAAAACGCTTTGAGGAAGCGGACCTCTCCTCCATCCGGCTAGAGAGGGAGTGAGTGCAGGACGGAGGAGGGGCGCCAGGCGAAGCTCAGGCCTGCCTCATCGTGGTTGGAGGACCACGCTGATTATGCAGGAGGCACACCTGTGTCAAGAGCACAGGCTTGGAGTCCGAGGTGACTTTAAATCCCAGCTCCACCACCCTTCATGCTCCGAGACCTTGGACAAGACACAAACCCTGAGTGTCTAAACCGGGTTTCAGAGCATAGAGCAGAAGGTGGAGGGAGAATAACACCCCCTCAGGAGTGGGGCTGGAATGAGCAAACGCACAGGGGCAGCTCCCACACCACGTGCTGCTGCAAATATTGTTCTCACCTGTGTTATCCAAGGTCACTCGGGGGTCAGTGTGCGAACTAAATTGGG
>NW_005345133.1:0-493 GCF_000412655.1 Myotis brandtii | reverse complement strand
TAGATGCTACCTGGTGTTTGTTATTTTAGGCAGTCTTCTCTTACCACAACTCTAAATTAATGTGTTGCCATTATAAATATTGTGACATAAAACTCTGAGATTTTTAAAATAAAATTTAAAATCATTGATTTTATCTTCTAAACCAGTGGTTCTCAACCTTCCTAATGCCTCGATCCTTTAATACAGTTCCTCATGTTGTGGTGACCCCCGATTTCATTGTTACAAATTGAACATAATTAAAGCATAGTGATTAATCACAAAAACAATATGTAATTATATATGTGTTTTTCGATGGTCTTAGGCGACCCCTGTGAAAGGGTCGTTCGACCCCCAAAGGGGTTGCGACCCACAGGTTGAGAACCGCTGTTCTAAACAAAACAAAAATATTGCAGCTAATTTCAGTGCATAGAATCAGCAATAGTAAACTATTACCATGAAAAGGAATGTCTCTTCTACTCTATTCCAAATATACACAATTTAATTATAGAATTTA
>NW_005345132.1:0-541 GCF_000412655.1 Myotis brandtii | reverse complement strand
GCATTAGGAAGGTTGAGAACCACTGGTCTAGATGATCCCCAAGCAAGCTCAATTGCTGGGCGAGCATAGACTTTTATGTTGATTGTCCTAAGACCTGAAGTTCATAAACTTTGTTGGGCTTCAGAGTCACCAGATGCTTTATTAAAGGGTAGATTTGGGGGCTCACCCAAACAGGTCTTATTTAGTGAATTTGGGCTGAAGAAGCAACCCAGCAGACTACATGCCTAACTAGGGTCCAGGGGATTCTAACGCTCAGTCCTCAGACCCTGATTGAGAAACACTACTTTGGAGGTATAATTTCAGTGATTAACAAGTGAAAGGTCCTTATTGGGGTCCCAAGAGAAGACTTCTCATTGGGCTGAAGGCCTGAATGTCTTAGATAAAAATGTAGTCATACCAAAGGATAAGTGATAAGTGTGAGGGTTCTAGAAGCAGTTTTTGGTGGGAGAGAGGGAGCTTAAGAGCACTGAATGACTTACGGCGACACCAGGAATGGGGAAGTGATGGGAGTTACAGGCAGGATGACTCCAAGACAAACTTT
>NW_005345131.1:0-929 GCF_000412655.1 Myotis brandtii | reverse complement strand
TTTTTCTCCCACCTCTTCACTTTGTCAGAGAGAAATCCCTGAGTTGACTTCTAAGATGAACATTCATTTGCAGCAGTAGAAGCTGGGCTCCTTCCAACAGCACCTCAGCTCCTGAGACTTCTGAGCCATTCTCCTTAGCTCAGGCAGCCGTGGCCTCGACTCCCTCTCCTTCACCCAGGCCTTCCTCGTCCAGCCCAGGACTGTGCTCAGATGTGACTTCTGCAGGGCGGGAACGGGATGTCTCCAGTATAACAATGTCTTGAACATAGTTGTTCCTTAAAATTAATGTGTAATGGAGTCCTAGACTGAGATCAGCATAAACAGAAGCAGGAAGAAGCAAGGTGTAGGTAGTAAATTTCAAAAGTCTGGGTGTGTCTGGAATTCAAGTTGAGTAAGGTAGAAAACAGCATGAAAACGTGGCTCTGTTAGAGGTGTGTGTGTCTGGATGACCAGATATGGAGGTAGCTAAAACCAAGTTCCATTGTTGTCTTCAGGCAATGAGCAGTGAGATGGAACTGGTCTTGGTCAAGAATATATGGCACATTTCAGCGTAATGATGCCGAAGTCATATGCAGAACATAGTAGGGACAAGTCTGTTGATGGGAAGCCCAGAAGAAGGCATTTCATAGTCTAATTAAAAGCAAAGCCCTAGTCCTGACTGGTGTTGCTCAGTGGTTAGAGTATCAGCAGCCACACCATAGGGTTGTGGGTTCATTTCCCAGGCAAGGGCACATAGCTGGGTTGCCGGTTTGATCCCTGGCGCATGCAGGAGGTGATCACAATTGATGTTTCTCTCTCACATTGATGTCTTTCTCTCCCCCCCCCCTTTCCCTTCCTTCCACTCTCTATAAAAATCAACGGAAAACAACAATAAGCAAAGCCATGGAGTTTTCAGCTAGGATTGCAGTAATAGAAATGAAAAGGAGTGA
>NW_005345130.1:0-718 GCF_000412655.1 Myotis brandtii | reverse complement strand
ACAGTGACTCTTGCAGGGGTGGGGAACCTTTTGTCTGACAAGGGCATTTGGGTATCTATAACATCATTCGCGGGCCATACAAAAGTACCAACTTAAAAATTAACCGGCTATATTTGGTCAAATATTTAAGTAACTCATCCCTCGTGCCTCGGCAGGTCCAGACCAAATGATTTTGCAGGCCTTATACAGCCCACAGGCCGTATGTCCCCTACCCCTGCTTTGAAGCAATGGGGATAGGATGGTCTGGTTAGTATACAGTGTTGAGAAAACTGATTCTCTGGGATAGAGAATGATCCCTCCAACACACTCCAGTGTCTGTGCTGGTGTTAGGGTGCTTGAAACATTATTCAAACTTGTGGATCATAAATCATGTTACTAGGCACCACAGACACCAGGCTGGATGCGGACTGTAAGAGCAATGAACAAAGATATTGATGCCGTAGTGATGATATCAATCACAGCACAGCAACACAAGAATGGATGAATCCTGCCCTGACAGCTTCTCCCTATGGAGTCCCAAACAAACTATACACAAGAAACTAGAAGTGCTTTAAAAACACAGCTGAAGATGATGGCTCACGCTTCCTCCATCCTCTTCCTCAAATAAAGATGACTATGACCGACCTTGTGTAAACTTACTCAGAATCTCACTCTTTGGAGGCAGATGGGAGCAAGGGGAGTCACTAGAACAGTGATGGCGAACCTATGACATGCGTGT
>NW_005345129.1:0-323 GCF_000412655.1 Myotis brandtii | reverse complement strand
TAGTTATTAGTGGCTAACATTTTCATTAAAAATAAAATATTTTATCAGTTAAAGCATTGATTTTAATATCCTGTTAGTTTTGCTAACTCCCTTAGTAGAATAAATTGGACTAGATGTAGCATTCAAACTAAAGGAAAAAATGACAAGGTGTGTAACATAGATCTAATTATGAAGTAGTTTAAAAGCAATTGTTAGTACCTATATCAGTTAATATACCATGTTAGTGCAGTTTCATATTTTTTTCCTAAAGCTTAGAATTTTATCAAAACCAAACTTAAAACAGCACATTCTTAAATTTGTTCCTCAAAAAAAAAAAAAAAAAG
>NW_005345128.1:0-378 GCF_000412655.1 Myotis brandtii | reverse complement strand
GGGATTGAAAAACATTTTAAAGCAAGTGATTAGGTCTAAACTGAAGTCTAACACACAATGAACCAGTACATTGGCTGACTTGGAGGTTATTCCCCCTGTCTCTGAATGTATCATTTGAACAAATATCATTGGCAATTGGAAGAATTAGCTCTACTCAATTTATTAATTTGGTTCCCTGAGTCATAGGCATTGGAACGTTATGGTGGGCTAAGTAGAAGCCCATGGACCTTCCCCATCCAACCAAGATGGTGAATCATAAAAAATTCTGAGTGAATTTCAGAAAATTGTGCCACTAGAAAAGACTTGAGAGAAGCAGAAGAAATTAAACTTATCCCCATTACTCACCAATTTGGCCTGTGAAGAAGTCAGTTAAGTCTT
>NW_005345127.1:0-287 GCF_000412655.1 Myotis brandtii | reverse complement strand
ATGCTCAACCACTGAGCCACGCCGGCCGGGCTGAGCTCTGTTTAGTTAGATCTTCTGTTATCTGCAGCCAAGAGCATTCTACCTTACATACGAGGCCACCTGCCCTTTATAGCTCTAATATTTTGTGACTCGACGTCTCTTTTCAAAGAAGAAAACCGACTCTGGGCCGGAGAGGAATTGTCCATGGTCACATCATAGGTGTGTGGCAGAACCGGGCCCCCCACTCTGCTGCCTTCTCTCCCTCTACACAAGGAAGGAGATCGGTGCTAAATGGCTCTCGTTTCTGA
>NW_005345126.1:0-321 GCF_000412655.1 Myotis brandtii | reverse complement strand
TCAGTACATTATAATGAGAGCATTTGTTTTGGAGATATTTTTGACACCAAGACAAAACAGTACTCACTTTCCTGGATCTTAATGGGGAGGAATCAGGGTAATTATTATAAGCAATGTCCTACCAACATCCCTAGAGTTGGCACAATAATGAATTACACGGGGCCCTCGTTACTATATGTGACTTTGACCCTGGTTTTAGTAGTGCCCCCTTTTCCATAACAGGAGGGTTGACTATCTGCACAAATGACAGATGAGTTAGGTTCGTGTGTGGAAACATAAATCACTAGTATTAACTCTGTCAGAACTGTTTTTAAGAACAGT
>NW_005345125.1:0-670 GCF_000412655.1 Myotis brandtii | reverse complement strand
TAAACCCAGCAGGTTAGGCTCTGGTATAATAGTTTTTCTTGAGGGATGTTTTGTTAAGGGGAACAGAATGCTCTGGTTTATTTAAAAATGATTCTTTTCCCCCTCCACCTGCTAGAAGCATGAGAGGTGTTTTTTTGTTTTTGTTTGATTGTTTGTTTTTGTTTTGTTTTTTTATCTCTAATATTTACTGTAAAGACCTGATAAAAGTTTTTACTCTAGTCCCTGGAGGTAAAACTCAGAAATGTGTGGAAGCCCTTTTATGAATGGGTCCTCCTAGTGTTTTTTACTGTCAGAGTTGTCCACACTGAGCATACAGCAATTTAAAATTCTTTCTCTGACACTAGCACTGGTAGATGGTTCCATTCATCAGTTTCTGCTCCTATAAGTTATGACTCTCTCCATCTACCTGTCTGTCTTTCAATTTTTTGAGTGGTGGTTTGCCCTGTGACTTCACTTCTTTGTCAGATTTAAGAAGAGTTGTTGACTTCACAGTTTGTTCAGCTTTTTAGTTGTTAGGATGGTATAGTGACTTCTAAGTTCTTTACATGCCAGTCAGACACTGAAAGTCTACTAATATATATTTTTAAACATAAAATTTTCATTTTTAACAGTATTATATTTTTATTTTATTTTTAGCTTTTATTCTTAAATATAGTAATTTTAAAAATAT
>NW_005345124.1:0-571 GCF_000412655.1 Myotis brandtii | reverse complement strand
AAAGGAGTGATGTGTCACTTCAGGCTAAGGCTTTTTTAAAATATATATATGTTTTTTATATTGATTTTAGAAGGAGAGGAAGGGAGAGGAAAAGAGAGACAGAAACATTGATCAATTGGCCACCTCCTGCATGCCCCCCACTGGGGATTGAGCCCGCAACCCGGGCTCGTACCCAGGCCAGGAATTGAACCAGTGACCTCCCTGTGCACGGTAAAATGTTCAATCAGCCAGGCCAGGCTAAGGCTTTTAAGAAGCAGGTGTGGTCTCCCTGCTCTCCTTCCCCTTTGGTTGGATGCAGACAATGGCAGGGCCCTTAGAGATCCTTAACTCGGGGTCCACAGACCTCCAACAAGGTCGCAGACAGAATTCAGAGGTCTGGGACTTGGATGGGAAAGAAATGACATCTTTATTTTCACTCACTTCTGACACCTCGCATTTCCTCCCATTAGGAATGGAGGGAGCAAACCACGGTGAGAGCATCATCAGTCACTCAGCTGCCAACAGAAATCACAGCTGTTCTCCTACCACATTGCGGCTGCCAGATCACAAAATGTCACTTATCTCATCCGCT
>NW_005345123.1:0-326 GCF_000412655.1 Myotis brandtii | reverse complement strand
TAAAGAATAGCAGAGAATTCCAAACAATAGTTTTACAGAATAGGGGTTTGCCTTCACAACATAAACCCTGGGGCAGGAAGGGGCTGCTGGGTGGTAGATAGCCTAGCAGTTCTGTCATGGTCACAACCCAGAACTGGCAGGCAGATGGAGATGCGCTTCCAGAGGAATCTCTTATCTGTGCCAATGGGAATCTTAGGCCCTCAGGCTTTCATGCCTTTTCCTCCCCTTTAAGGGTCTAAGCGGATCATAGGGTGTGTGCGTGTGTCTGGAGTGGAGGGCCACAGGAACTGAGAACCAGCAAAAGAGGGCGCTGAGGCTTATCTGGT
>NW_005345122.1:0-638 GCF_000412655.1 Myotis brandtii | reverse complement strand
TTTTTTTCAATGCATGTATAAATTAAATGCCATCTTTTTAAATATCCCACATTTTAAAATGACATTGCTAGTTTTGATTTTCAGTTAACAGATTTCAAACGTCAGTGACAGAATTATAATTCAATTCCTATAAAATTAGAAAGTTGTATTTACATGCATAAGCATATCCATTTAATCATCAGCATCAGAGTACCTTCTCTACTTAGTCTGATGTTCATCATTTTATCCCTATGCCTAGCAGAACACCCAGCATGGGTAGATACTCAATACATATTTGCTGAAATAATTCAATTTCTGCCTCAATGTTGATGACTCCCAAATCTCTCTAGCTCCAGGCTTCTACTCACTAAATACCTTTGAATATGTCACCATTCTAGAGACAGTACATGCTCTACTACAATAAACATTTTCATTATTTTCTAAGTTTACAGTCATTCAAATCAAGGTTAAAAAAATGCAGAGTGTCCCTTGCCCACAAATGAGAAAAATCTTTCTTCCTCTAGTCCTGGGGGGCAGTGTCATGGTGGGAAATGGACATTAGACGAGCAGTCCTACCCTGGGACCACAGAGAGTCCTGCAGAAATCCAGGAATCCCCTAAAATTCACACAAAATCAGTGTCGTGTGGATTTTCTCTCTC
>NW_005345121.1:0-250 GCF_000412655.1 Myotis brandtii | reverse complement strand
CATTCTTAATTTTGAAGTCCACATAGCAAAAAGTAATCATCTTAATATTGACTTATATTGACAGTGAAGTTTAGAACTGATTTTTACACGTACAGAATGATGCACATACATAAATTGAGGTCTTAAATAAACGAGTAACAGAAGAAAGACTTCATACTGCAATGATTGCTTTGCTTTTGAAAGATAGTAAGCACCAAAGAGGATGTGATAATATGTTTGTTTTATTTCAGGATATCTTTAATACCATAGA
>NW_005345120.1:0-1002 GCF_000412655.1 Myotis brandtii | reverse complement strand
TTTTTAATTTCAATATTCGTGTGTTCATTGCTAGTATCTAGAAATCTGTTAATTTTTGTATATCCAGTGACATTATTAAACTCACATGCTAGTTTTAGGACTTTTTAAAGGTAGATCCTTGATATTTTCTAAGTAGGCAATCATTTCATCTGCAAATAGTTTTATTTCTTCCTGTCTGATCTGTATTCCTCTTATTTCCTTTTCTTGCATTATTTCACTGGATAGAACTTCCAGCACTGTGTGGAATAAGAGTGGTGTGATGAGTGATTTTCAGTTGAAACCTGAACATTTTCATATTATGTTAAGCAACACTAGATCTTATTTAAACTTCTGTGTTAGATGGCCTTCTCCGAAACCACTCAAGTGGGGGAGCAGGGAGGTGCCATCTCATTACTATCCAGTGAAGGTACAAGTCCAGGTTCTCCACTTGGCCTCCTTTGCCACCTAAGTGGGGAATCTGTGTTACTGCTGGGCAGGGGTGGGGCTTCTGCCTCCCCACGTGGTCTCTGCTGACACCGCTGTGGGAGGGCCCTTGTTACGGCTTGGTGTGCGTGTGGGGGAAGTCCTGTCTCTAACACTACTGCAGACGAGAGGGTAAGGAGGGCACCGCAGGGTGAGGGTGGAACTCCAGGCTCCGTGTGGTCTCCATATAATGCTTGGTGGGGATGAAATCTGTCTTCTCTGATGTGGCCTCCATGGGGTTGTTGGGAACCTCATTTTAGTCTGATTAGGTCGAGTCTAGGCTCCCCACTCACCTCTGCTGGTGTGAGTGGCAGGGGCTACAGTGTTTTCTGCGGTGTTTGGAGCAGAGTGGTGTTTTCCAAAGTTTTCTGTCTCGTTAGGCTGCCTCTTTGCTGGTGCTTTGGGTAGAGAGAGCAGGCTTCACTTGGGGCTCCCCCCCAACTTTTTTTCCAGTTCCCATTGCATTTCCAGGTGGCTGGCTTCTTCAGCTCCAAGGATGGGACTTAGGAGGGAAGAAGAAATTCAAGGAAGTCACGTGTT
>NW_005345119.1:0-477 GCF_000412655.1 Myotis brandtii | reverse complement strand
ACCCGGGACCCTTCAGTCTGCAGGCAGACACTCTATCTACCAAACCACACCAGGGCAAGAATACATATATTTTTTTTAATTAAAAAAAAAAAGCATTTTCCAAAGGTCTAAACTAGAAGATAATTCAAAACAGAAAAATCAATGGGAAAAATATCCTGGAGTGATGATTAACCAAATAAATAAATAGATAAATAAGTAGATAAATGAATAAGTAAATAAAATCAATAAAAACATAATTAAAGAAAAAGAAAGGGTCTCTGAGGAGTGGAGAGGCGGACGTTAGACGGTGCCGTAACTGGGGGCAGGACAGTGGGGATCCTGGCCCGACGGGAGACGTGGGGTCAGTGCCAGCCTCGGAAGAAACACTGGGTGTGGTGGGTGATGGTCCCACGGGCCTACCCCACTCCCCTCCACCCGCCCGCCTCCGTCTAGACCGGGACCCGCTCTCCCCCGTGTGTCAGAGCCCGGCCGGTGTGC
>NW_005345118.1:0-760 GCF_000412655.1 Myotis brandtii | reverse complement strand
TGTCCACTCAGCTGTTAGTGGCTATTTGGGTTGCTTCCAGTTTTGGGCTATTACCAATAAAGCTGCTGTGAGTATCTGTGCGTGTTACCCCTGAATAAATTCCATTGCGTGAATGTGCACAGTTCATCCATCCACCCACTGAAGGACGGTAGGGGCTGCAGGTAGCATTTTTATTTTCCTCTAGTTCAGAATATTTATGCTTCTTAAAGTTTCCCTTGTCATTTCTCCTTTTACCTGGAGGATATTTGGCAGCATGTGGTTTGGCCTAGGATCCTGGGCTGTCACTGATTGGCTGTCTGTTGGGGCCTGAGCGCTCATTGGCTGAATTTTAGAAGTTCGTGACTGTCAGAGATGTGCTGATTTTCAGAAGCTGAGTTACCGGATGAGGCTGTGGTTGCTGCTGGCTTTCAGAGGTCATCCGAAGTTAACTCTCATCTTGGTTTCTTATTCACAACTTTGGAATTGGGCCAAAAAACAGGCTTTTCTTTTCCTGGGTATGAAAAGTAAGCACTTTTTTAGTCCCCTCTTTTGCTCTTCCTCAGCCACACCCGCAGGAGAGACAGCCCATAAGGCACATCCCCAGGGTTCTTTATGCAGATGTGGTTTTGAGCTAGTGTTGCCACTAAGTGATTTAATTGCCAATTGCAGGGAGAGAAAAAAAAATAGCTCTAACTACTGACTTTCTGTAATGTATTGTAAGAAACCAAATACAGGGTATTTAGGGCATCCTGACAATGTCAGTACAGGCAGTCCTATGCCT
>NW_005345117.1:0-765 GCF_000412655.1 Myotis brandtii | reverse complement strand
TTCTTCACTGAGGACCAGAGGGCCTCTTTGTAGTTCACTGAGCCACAGAGCTGGCCGGAGTCCTGGCCCTGGAACCAGGCACACAACTGTTTCCAAGGTGGCAGGTCATCTTCGTTTCCTTTCCTGACCTTGAGGTGTCATCCGAGTGGTTAAGGTGACTACTTGGCTTCCAGGAAATTGTCCTGCTTTTGTTGTTGTTGTTGTGTGTCTAGAATTGGTTGATTTTTGCTTTGGGGGTCTGGGGGGAAAGAGGAGAGAATGAAAAAGCACAAATAGTAAGGACAGTGACTCCAGGCCCGGAGGTATCCAGCTTTGAATTCCAAATGAGCTTGAGTGGCACCTTTGGGTAGAAAGAAAGGATCCCCGAATGGATTCTTTATGACATGCCATCGTAAGAACTTGTCAGAGTTTTGGGGTGTCTAGTAAGTGTGTCATTAGGGCAAGTTTCTGGAAAGATCACGAGGTTTGTCCTCAATAATTACTGTTCATTCTCTTTCTCAGTATGGTATTAGGTAATAAGGTGTAAGGTGTGAACTCTCTTAGGGATATTAGCATCTCTTCAGAATACTCTTCTTTTTTAAAAAATTTTTTTGTTTGAAATAAAGAAAAGCAGCTTTATTGAGGTATAATTTATATACAGTAAATTGCACATATTTAAACTTACAATTTGATAAGTTTTGACATGTGTTTGCCCATGAAACCATCACCACAATAAAAATAGCAAAGCTGCCCTAGCCAATTTGGCTCAGTGGATAGAGCGTCGAC
>NW_005345116.1:0-729 GCF_000412655.1 Myotis brandtii | reverse complement strand
AAAAGTGCAAATTCTCAGCGATTTACCATGGGCCATTTAAAGTTATTTGATTACAATAAATACATTTCCAGATGCTATTATCATGAATTTGTTATAAGATATGCTTAGATACAGAAAACTTCCTAGTGAAGTGTGCCAACCAATCAGCACAAACTCTTGAGAATGATATTATTTCAGCTTCTTAAAGAATTCCAGAGAAACCTGAGTCTTTCTCATTGCTTTGCAAGTGCTTAAAACCCCTGGTAGGTCTGACTCTTGGTAAGATATCCTGTATATTCTGATTTAGAATTCAAACTTGTATCCACATATTCTTGAAATATAATCAGATGGTAGTGGGCTCTACTAATAAAGCAGTTTATAAACTTGAGTTCAATTATTGAAATTTAACCAGTATCTCGCTTGTTAATGTCAATTCTTTAAAATGTGTTTATAATTCATATTTATCAAACATTCTATTTTGTCTTTATTCTCCTATATACACATTTACACACTCATCATACAGGGAAAGAAAATACATATTCACATAAAAAAATGACAAAGAGTAACTTACTTCCTATTGATCAATGATGAAAAAGAAGATAAAATACCCTGTTCCCACTACTTTTTTCATTATTTATGTAACTCTACTGTCTTCATGATTTTTCACTTAACTAAAATTGTCCATGTCTATGAAGAATCAGGTTTGTTACAATGGGAGTTCATGATCTTACGCTGATATTCACTATCAAC
>NW_005345115.1:0-261 GCF_000412655.1 Myotis brandtii | reverse complement strand
TATATAATAAAAGGCTAATGTGCAAATCGACTGAACGACAGAACGACTGTTTGCTTTGACACACACTGACCACCAGGGGGCAGACGCTCAACACAGGAGCTGCCCCCTGGTGGTCAGTGCACTCCCACAGGGGGAGCGCAGCCCAGCCAGAAGCCAGGCTCACGGCCGGCAAGTGCAGTGGTGGTGGCGGGAGCCTCTCCTACCTCCGTGGCAGCACTAAGGAAGTCCGACTGCCAGCTTAGGCCTGTTCCCTGCGGGGTG
>NW_005345114.1:0-873 GCF_000412655.1 Myotis brandtii | reverse complement strand
GGCGTTTACAAACCTGAGCGTGGCTTCCCGGGGAGTCGGACTCGCTGATGCCAGCCGGGCGCTGGCTGGGTCTCTCTGAGCCAGACCCGGGAGTGTGCAGTGCATGGAAGGGTGGACGGAGGGACTTCCTCCTGGTGGACCATGGAGAGTATGGGCGAGACTTGGAGCCGCGGCCCCGCCTTGTTCAGGCCTTACTTGCGTCCCTCCCGGATCCCCACGTGGAAGCCCGGCCCCCAGAACCTCAGATGCGGCTTGAATGGGACAGCCTGTCCCTGCAGGCGTCATTCGTTACGGTGAGGTCACCCTGGAGCAGGGAGCCCCCCCGCCCCTCCAGGACTGTGTCCTTGTAAACAGGGGAAACATGGGCACAGACTCGCGCTTGGAGGAGGGCGCCCTGCGAGGTCTGGCGGGAGGCTGCCCAGCCACGGAGCCCGCAGAAGCTGGAGAGAGGCCGGCGCATCCTTCCCGAGCCTCCAGGGGGCGTGGCCTGCGACCCGTGGTCTCACCCTCCAGTCTCCGGAGCCGAGAGACGGGGACGTTGTGTGTGCCCGCCACTCCGCCCGTGGAACTAGTTCCAGCAGCGCCCACATGCTCACCACCGATCTGTCCAGAAACCTCTGCTTCCCCCGGTCGTCTTGCTGTGGTGTCTGTCATGGGCTCCCCTGTGCGCTTTTATTCACTTGCTTTTTAAAATATATATTCATTTTTATTGATTTGAGAGAGGAAGAGAGAGAGAGAGAGAGAGAGAGAGAGAGAGAGAGCTAGAAACATGAGAGAGAATCATTGAGCCCACAACCTGGGCATGTCCCCTGACCAGGACTCGAACCTGGGACCTGTCAGTCCACAGGCCAGTGCTCTATCCACTGAGCCACA
>NW_005345113.1:0-450 GCF_000412655.1 Myotis brandtii | reverse complement strand
ACCCTAGGGAATAAGTTCCATTCTAGTTTTACCCATTGCTAGGTACCAAGGGCTTTCCACCCTGGTGACTTTAAATACCTGTCCTATTGTTCCTACCCTGTTTATCCCTGTCTAACTAACTCCTATACAAGGAGGATTGCATAAAATCCATTGGTAGTAGATTAAAGGGGCTGGGGAAAGCAAAGTGGGGAAATCTCTGAGGTTGGATAAAGAGCAAAATGGAAAGACACATATTTCTTTTACATTGGTGGGTTACATAGGATAGTTAGCAATTAACATGTACGCACATCTATATATATAAAAGGCTGATATGCAAAGTGTCCCCTCGGGAATTCAACCAGGAGTCCGGGAGTTTGATCACTCCCTATGATGTGCACTGACCACCAGGAGGTGGCGCGGAACATGGCAGGTGGCCAGTGGTGGTGGGCACTGAGGGAGCAAGGGAAGCAG
>NW_005345112.1:0-382 GCF_000412655.1 Myotis brandtii | reverse complement strand
ACCATCCCTCAGCCTCAAATAAGAGCTCACTTTCCTATGGTCATTTTTGATTATGTGTACTTTTTCTACCTAATGAACACCTTTGAGGCCTCCCGCCTGCTTGGATAACAGTACCAACTCTAAATTTTTGTTATCATGTTAAAAATGAAAATTTCTAGAAATTCAGTATTACCAGGCATTTTCAGTATTCCTGACCATTATGGTGATACCTTATAACACTCAGGCTTGAAGAACCAGCCTCTACCGTAAGTCCATTCTTGACTGCCTTTGGTTCTAGACAGTGTTTCCTTCTCTGTGCTACACACACTTTGCAAATGCTTCACATGAACAGTTTTCACATGGCACCATTGTCATTATGCTTACACATATGTATCTCTTGCTA
>NW_005345111.1:0-208 GCF_000412655.1 Myotis brandtii | reverse complement strand
ATTATTATTATTTTCTTCTCATTCTCTTTCTTCTTATGCACTCATCCCCTTTCTACTTCCTTTATACTGAACTGAGGTCCTCCCCATATCCATTTCTTAACCTTATTTTCTGTACATAAGATTCTGCCCCCACCCTCTTTACTAGGTATTTGGTGTTTCTTTTGGTCTACCTGTTTTGGTTTACCTGTTTGTTCTCTGGTGTTTTCTC
>NW_005345110.1:0-232 GCF_000412655.1 Myotis brandtii | reverse complement strand
GGTTCCTCGGCCTGGCCTGTGCCCTCTTGCAAACTGGAACCCCTTGGTGGATTTAGGAGAGCCAGTTTTGGCCCAATCCCACAGGCCAGGCCGAGGGACCCCACTGGTGCATGTATTTGTGCACCTGGCCTCTAGTATTTAATAAAACTCTAAACAATGAATGGGAGTGATAAACATTAAATTCGGGAGTACCTATTTTAGCTTCATGAGAGAGGAATGCAATTGTAAATAT
>NW_005345109.1:0-455 GCF_000412655.1 Myotis brandtii | reverse complement strand
TATTAAATACTAGAGGCCCAGTGCAGGAATTCGTGCACAAGTGGGTTTCCTTGGCCTGGCTGGCAAACAGGGCCAATTGGGGACATCTGGCCTAGTCCCCATCAGGGCTGCAGGAGGTTGGTCAGCCAGAGGGAGGGGCCGCAAGAGGTTGGCTGGTGGGGGGCAGGGAGGGACCACGGAAGGTTGGCTGGCTGTGGGAGGTTGGCTGTGGGAGGGCACTGACCAACAGGGGGCAGCTCCTGCATTAAGCATCTGCCCCCTGGTGGCCAGTGCATGTCATAGCGAGTGGTTGTTCCACTGTTCGGTCGATTTGCATATTGTGCTTTTATTATATAGTATATGCTCTTTCACCTTTCTCACCCATCCTTCTACCCCTCTCCCGTCTAACAACCATCAGGGTTTTTGTTTCTTTTCTTTGTTTTTGTTAATCCTCACCTGAGTATATTTCCATTGAT
>NW_005345108.1:0-357 GCF_000412655.1 Myotis brandtii | reverse complement strand
AGAGCAAATATTTTCACTAAAAATTAAACCCTTTCCCTTGATCTGGCGTCTCTCTCAATTTCCTTTCTCTCATCTCTTCATTTATAGTCAAGATATTTCTCTACAGTCCTTGTCTCCATCTCCTCACCACTCATTCATTTGCTTTAATTTAGATTATTCCACCATCTTTCCACTGGACAACTCTTTCTAGAGCTATTATTAGATTTTATGCAAATAAATCTAATGAGCATTTTTTTTTAGTCTTCAGTTCACTCAAACATTAAGTAGCATTTGACAAGGAACTATAATGTCCTTGTAACAATTTTCACTTTAACATCTCAAAAGAGAATAAAAAACATTACATATATGCCCTGGGCA
>NW_005345107.1:0-303 GCF_000412655.1 Myotis brandtii | reverse complement strand
TGTGTGTGGTGTGCTGGTTCAATTCCCCATCATGCCCGAGTTGCGGGATCAATCCCTGGTAGGGGGTGTGCAGGAGGCAGCAGATCAATGTCACATTGATGTCTCTCTCTCTTCCACTCTCTCTAATTTTATATGGAAAAGAGAACATTCTGTCTCTCCTGACTCCGGCTGCCAGGATGGTTTGGGGGAAGCTGCTTTATTACCCAAGGCAAAATGGAGAACATATACTAGTATTGAAGTACTAAATTTAAAAAGCAAGACTGGGGCCTTCTTTTCACACTGCAATTTAAGGGTTAGCTCACC
>NW_005345106.1:0-520 GCF_000412655.1 Myotis brandtii | reverse complement strand
CGTTTTACCACAAAAGTGCGCAGGAATAAAGTGAAAACATAAGATTATTGCCTCGGTGCCAACAGCATCCACGCCGGATAGCGGAGAGGTGCCGCCGTCGTGAGCAAGTCCTGCTCTGCCCACCGGCTCCACCACCCGCCGGCCCCCAGGCGCCTTCTCCGTAAACATTAATTTACGTAAAAACCTACGGAAACGCACTCCAGGCAAAACACCAGGACAACTGCTCTGCGTTTATAACCCCATCGTATCTTTAAAATAAACCATGAAAGATATCACAGTGCAGTCTCCGTGTCTGAGTGTGTCCGGGAGAGAGAGCGAAGTTACTGGAAACTCCGTCTGGTCATGGTGTCTCCCGGGGTTTCCTCTCCACGAAGGCTCAGACGCCACCCGTTCGTTTTTACCGAATTCTGCAGCGAAAGCAGCTCCCTCGCAGGACTTTTGACAGTTGAGCTAAACGCGGGCTAGATCGCTGCTGACTTTGCACCTGGGGATCCGCTATCGCTCACACGATTCTCCCAGA
>NW_005345105.1:0-603 GCF_000412655.1 Myotis brandtii | reverse complement strand
ACTCTATCCACTGAGCCAAACCGGTCAGGGCCCCTGTTTATTTTTAAGTGGGAGCTGGAAAGGGTCTTAGAGACCACATAACCCAACTCCCTATTGTACAGGCCAGGAGTGAGGTCTGGAAAGGTTAAGGAACTTATGTGAGGTCACTCAGCTGGTGAGGGGAGGAGTTGGACTTGAGCCCAAGCAGTCTGTGTGCAAGCCCTTGCCACACCTTTGCAGGCCCTGAGAAGGCATGCTTGACTATTATCAGTGCTGTGTAGACAGATATAGGAAGATGCACCAAAGATAAAGATCTTTAGCTGTAAAAGGACCAAATAAAGCTCAAGGCCAGAGTAGAGCTCCGATGTCCTCACTCTGCCCTCCCCAACTCCATCAAACTTTCTTTCCACTACACGATTCTGTCTTTTCTGTATGACCCATTCAGATTCCACTTCAAACTCAGCACCTGAGATTTGTTTAGTGACTCTGATATCTTTGTGACAATCCTACTGAAGAGGGAAGTCAGGGAAGGATACCACATGCAACTATGTAGAGAAGCAACTGTGACTTGAACCCAGGTGTCTGATTCCAGGCCCAGGATCCTCATGGCAGATAATCAGAAGC
>NW_005345104.1:0-216 GCF_000412655.1 Myotis brandtii | reverse complement strand
AAAAGGAAAACTACTTTTCCTAAGAGTAGCATCAACAAGATGGCAGAATAAAGGTCAAGTGATCATTTTCCAATGGAAACTCTAATTTGAAAAACACCCACAAGCCAAAATTTCTTACTGGGAACATAAGGATACAGGTAAGAGGTTTTGACAACCTGATGGAGCTCTAGATAAAGGAAAGAAGGTTTGAGGAGGCAGGTCTAGACCCCAAGTAGC
>NW_005345103.1:0-608 GCF_000412655.1 Myotis brandtii | reverse complement strand
GGCCCCAAGGATGCAAGCAGCTGACTGCAGCAAAGGAGTGACCGATGCCTGGCACGTGGTCTGTGACAAGGGGTAGCCCGCGGTTTCTCAGCCTGGGCGCATTTGGGGCCGGCGGATTGAGTGTTGCGGGAGGTTGTCCTGTGGATTGCAGCGTTAAGAGCACTCCTGCACTCTGTCCACTAGATTCCAGAGGCGCCACGCCTCCCCATTTGGGGGACAACCAAAATGTCTCCAGATTGGGCCATATTTGCCAAGGATTGGGAGGGCTCTACCGCCTCCACGGCAGATGCTGTTTTCATCACCAGTTGAAACTCTGGGGCAGGCTTACTCATTATCCAAAAGGGGCAAAATAAAAGTTGGAGGCACCGTTTACATGCCCTGCGCTATTCTGAAAACTATCAGGCCAATACTCACAAAACCGCTGGTGCAGGCGAGCTTCGTTTACTGCAGGGTCCGTTGGTACAAGCTGGTGGGATTCCGCTCAGAGCTGTGAGCGTGGGAATGTTCCCGTCATTAAACGTAGTAAACCCCCGTATCAGTCAAGGCCTCAGAAACAGAATTCATCCCCAGCTGCTTCCAATAGAAAGCTGGTTCGTGAAAAGGTCTGC
>NW_005345102.1:0-327 GCF_000412655.1 Myotis brandtii | reverse complement strand
ATAAGGTTATCCCATCAGTGCTGTGTCCAGAGAGAACTTGTGCCAAATTCATGTTGTAATTAGCCCCTATTTGACTCCGAGGGTCCTCTCTGTCACCTGTTATACCATAATGCTGTGTTGCCTTACAGTATCCCTTGGGTGCTTAAGAGTTAGGACACATCTTTCATCCTGGACAGGATTCCCCGCTCTTCCCCTCTTTCCTTCTGTCTTTCAGTTCTGAGAAATTGGACTGGAAAATTGTAACCAAAAACAGCACATGTTTGGCTGCCTGCCACAGCAAAAGCCAAACTATATGTAATACTTTAAACAATAAAAAAATAAAAATAA
>NW_005345101.1:0-921 GCF_000412655.1 Myotis brandtii | reverse complement strand
CCTCTATGCTGTCTCAAAGGGTAAGAGATGAATCACTCTCCAATGGAAGCCGGCTGCCATGGCAATAGGTCACTCAGGCAACTTTACAAAGAGGACCACTTACTGAGGAACTGCGCCAAGCATGTGAGTGAGCCGTCCTGGAAACCATACTCCAGCCCCAGGTAAGCCTTCAGATGACTGCTGCTCTAACCTATTTCCTGACTGCAACCTCATGAGAGACCTTGACTAGAAGTCCCTGGTTATAGTAATCCAGCCAAGCACATCCCAGATTCCTGACCCAGAAAAAGTATGCAAAATAATACATCTTTTTATTGTGATAAGGCACCAAATTTTTGAATCAATTATTACTCAGCAGTAGCTAACTAATAAAACCTTGATTACTGTCGTTTTATGGATGAAGACATCAAAGCTTTGAGAGCTAAGGTACAAAATACTAATACTTTTGTTTATTGAGCACCTGTCAATGAAGACTTAGAGCATAGACATTGGCTAAAACATGGTGCAGGAGCCAAGGAGGAGAGCAGTCAACAGTGGATGAAGAGGCAGAGCTCATTTATTCATTCATTCAACAAATAATTCTTGAGAATCTCCTATGTTCCAGGCTCTGTTCTAAGCCATGAGGATGCAAAGGTGACTGACTGAGATAAAATCCCCTGCTATCTCAGAGCTTACATTCTATTGATGGGTGATTGATGATTTAAAAAGAAACACACTAAAAGGATAAATTAGGAAATGTAATAGAGTTAAAGGAGAAGCAGGTATAAGAAAGAGCAAGACTCTGAGAAAGGCAGCCAACTATTGCGGCCTCCTTCCTGTACAGCATTCTTACAACAAAGTCCTTCCTCTGAGGTTACCTGAATGCTCGGCTTTGCCCTGAAACATGCAGCATATTAGATGGGGATCATTTCTCTCTCTTGTACC
>NW_005345100.1:0-210 GCF_000412655.1 Myotis brandtii | reverse complement strand
AATCGAACCCGGGACCTCCTGGTTCCTAGGCTGGTTTCGCTCAAGGGCACGTACCTCGATTACAGGCTCCTCCCCGGCCCGGGCCCTGGTTAGGGCCCGTGTGGAGGCAACCAATTGCTCGCTCTCTCTCTCTCTACTCGCTCTGAAAAAAAATCAATGAAAAAAACTGCTTGGGCCCCAGCCGGTGTGGCTCAGTGGATAGAGCCTCGG
>NW_005345099.1:0-301 GCF_000412655.1 Myotis brandtii | reverse complement strand
AGAAGCCCGAAGCCAGAAGCCAGGCTCATGACTGGTGTGCGCAGCGGCAGTGGCGGGAGCCTCTCCTCCTCTGGGGCAGTGCTAAGTAGCAGTGAGCCGAGAGGTAAGGAGCAGTGAACAGGCGGGAGGTAAAGAGTGAGGGGTCCTGGACTGTGAGAGGGATGTCCAACTGCTGGCTTAGCATCCCCCAAGGGGTCCTGGACAGCAAGAGGGCACAGGCCAGGCTGCGGGACACTGCCTCCAGTGCATGAATTTTGTGCACCAGGCCTCCAGTAATCTACACTAATAAAAGAGAAACATG
>NW_005345098.1:0-573 GCF_000412655.1 Myotis brandtii | reverse complement strand
TCTCTAAAATCAATAAAAATATACTTTTAAAAAAAGAATAAAAATCACAAATTTAGTAGAGTTGCTCCCCATTCTCCCCCCACCCCCAAGTTTTGTATGGTTGCTATCATTGATACTTATAACACAACTCAGGAGTGAACATTCACTCATTCATGCTTGCATTCATTCATTCATTCCAGCGAGAACCTACTGTGGGCTGGCACTGTGCTGAGGTTTTGGAGCATGCCACTACAAATCATTTGTTGGGCCATTCTAATGTTTCCCCTTTCTTTTGAAGTTGCAGGAGAGCAACCCATGTAATGACTTTTGGTCTGAAAAAGATCTGTGTTGTCCAGGAAGTACATAAAATGGTCGTCCACTTTGTCCTCACTCTGTGGTTTTAAATCTCAAGGTCATATGCTCTGGTGGGGTTTGTTTGAAGTTAAATGGCTTGACCTCACTTGCAA
Source organism: Myotis brandtii (assembly GCF_000412655.1). Classification (NCBI taxonomy): domain Eukaryota; kingdom Metazoa; phylum Chordata; class Mammalia; order Chiroptera; family Vespertilionidae; genus Myotis; species Myotis brandtii. The sequence goes on along the minus strand of NW_005345098.1, from coordinate 127 downwards.
ATGATGTTAATGGAATATGCACAAAAAAGGAGTATTGGCTAAGAAGGAACATGCCTCTGTGAGGACAGTACACCTAAACCGGAAGAATTCGTATCTTTCAGGGGGTGAGATTGAGAGTTACTAAGTC
>NW_005345097.1:0-764 GCF_000412655.1 Myotis brandtii | reverse complement strand
TTTGATATAAAAGAACCCAACTGCTTCTGCTTGCTGCCTAGTGGGGAGGAAGGGGGGGAAGGCGGGGGCATCAAAAGAGCCTAGCGCCCCTGGAAGTCTGGTGGCTGGTCACGGCCACTCAGGATCTGCGCTAGGCTGGCTTTGCGGGGCTGGTTGCTAGGCCGCTTCCTTGGTGGCTTCCCCAGCCAGGTCACAGGTGCTGGAGGCCTGGGAGACTGAGTACTCTGGGACCCCAACACTGTGGCCATGAACATGAGAATGGACTTCCCGAAAAAGAAGGTCTCCCACCAGTGACCCAGGTCAGCGTCAGTGTTGGAGAGACCGGGTGGTGAGGGATGGCCCCTCCAGGGTACTGGCACTTCCACAGGAGCTATTACTGGAAGTGGAACCAGGTAGTAGCCACTGGAGAGGATGCCATGCCCTGGCTTGTGGGCTGGTGGGAACCTCGGTAGCGTCCCCCGCGGGGTCGGTGAGCGATCTCGGTTGGCAGGGACCATAGCACTTGGCCACGGACCCCATTTGCACAGAAGACCGCTGCGGGAGGCTGCTCCACAACCAAGACTCGCAGGGTGTCTGGCTCTCTGTAGTCGTCATCCTATTCATCCTTAGCCTCTCCCCAGGACAACCTTCCCTCTCTCACCCTCTTTATAAACTGCCCTGGAGCAATCATCCTCTGCTGTTTTTCTCCTCGGCTCCGAATCTTGCCATCTTCCTGGGCCAACACAGCGCACACCATGGAGGCATTGAGTGGCCTCCATGACCTT
>NW_005345096.1:0-950 GCF_000412655.1 Myotis brandtii | reverse complement strand
AAAGAAAAGGCCTTAAACCTACAACAAAGGATTGGCAAACAAATATATGTGTGTGCTTCCTCAGTCCAAACATGTGTCTATAACATGTATTTATATGCATAAATATATATGTAGATGATAGACAGATAGATACAACCACATACCGTTTACACTTCAAATGACTTTGACTGGCTGATTAGTCAACAAATGATCAACCCACATCGCATCAGGTAAGATTAGTTCTGAAATAGTTTACTATTCCCCCGATTAGTATTCTCCAAACTGGTGGAGGAGCAGGTCTCTGTTTTCTGAATTTCCTTCCCATTCAAGTGTCACAAGCTGTTAGTGGCCCGTGCAGATCTCATCTGGGCTCTGAACTGAGGGTTTCAAGAAGCAGAGAACGCCCCTCGTTAGACCTCACGGGAGCCAGAAGACAGGAAGACTTTCCATGGGGCCCTAAGCCAGGCAAAAGGAGCCCTACCGTGGGGCAAAGCTTCCTTTAATACAACAGCTCCCCTCTGCTCAGCTCTCTCACTGCCCCGGCAAGTGGCAGCCAAGGCCACGCATGCCAGATTCCTGCTGTGGGGAAGGAAGCCACAGCCATTCCAATCGGGCCAAACACCCGTAACCTCCCCCTTACTGACTTAAAGCAATCAAGGGCAGACTGTAACATTCAAAACCGGATGGTTGGCTCTCCCATCCCTGGCAACTGGAACCACACATTTCATTAAAAAATGCAGTTGACTCCAAAATCCAAGAGTTATCCATCTGTACCCTCAACCAGAAATATAAATAAACAGAAGGATCGTGCATTTTGCTAATCTCTTTGAGAACTGTTGACTCTTGGCTGCTAGTGGGTAAATGCTCATTTTTTGGTCAATAGTGGCAAAACATGACAAACCATACTTTTGGACTATAAAACTCAGCCTGAACCAGTGTTAGAAAGAAAGGGTTGCCCCCCCCCCCCCAAT
>NW_005345095.1:0-581 GCF_000412655.1 Myotis brandtii | reverse complement strand
CTCAAAGAGACCTATGTCTATTCACCAGAGTAATTGTATAGTGGAGAACGAAGAATACACAAATATTTCAAGGACTGCTGAATATAATTTGATCTGTCATTGATACTAGGGGTCCCTTATTAGAGTGGGGGTTTCAAATTCATGGTCTATATAAGTGCCATATTCCCCATAAATGAGAAAACAGTTAAACTGATGGAGCATTAGAATGTACTCTTAAAATATATAGCTAACACCCTGATGATGACATCCTTGTAGTCAGGACTGTGTTCTTTAAGATGAAAAATATACTAGGGCCCAACAGCAGTATATGCTGATTTATACCCATATGTGGAATATATGGGTTTGGGGTCCAAAGGAGAAGGAATCTTTTACCATCATTCTAATTGAGTCACATGTGGAATTTCTGCTTCCCCATCCCTAAATGTAGACTCTGCCTGACTAAAGACCCTGATCCCTGAAGGTACTTTTCTCTCAGAGGAAACAGCTAAAACTGTGGCTACTGCCTAGTTACATTGATATCCTTATGCCAGCAGACCAGAGGGCAACATCACTATGCTATCAGGATGAATTGATCATCTTAT
>NW_005345094.1:0-610 GCF_000412655.1 Myotis brandtii | reverse complement strand
CACTGAGCCAAACCAGCTAGGGCTGTAATACTTTCAACAATAAAGAATAATAAAAAAAAGAGTGGCATTCTGGGCAGGCCTGATCTTGTTCTGGGAGGGTGGGGCTCAGCTCAGCAGAGAGAGTGCTAATGCCCAGTTTGGTGGTTAGTGGGTTAAAGGCCAAAGGACCTGGATATCTGCATCACATCCAAAGTAAATGAATATCCAAAGCCAGTGCTCAATCACTTGGATCCTGCATGGGAGAAAGAGCCTTGATACCCAGCCTTGTGGGTTGGAAGAAGAACCATTAATACTTGAGGGGTTAGAATAACAATGAAGTAACCTGCAGCGCCTCCCTGAGCCTGAGTTGAAGGGCTGATGGGGTGGTTAATGTGGGTAAGAGTGTATAGGCAGATGGGGCATTGAAAGGGTGTTGCACGGGGCACTTTTGAAGGATGTTATCACATGCACATACATGATTTTCATTCAGAGAGGATTCCACTTTCATAGCTGCCCACCTTTCCCTCCCCCACTGCTTCATCCTGCATTCATTTCTCCAACCCATCCTATAGACATCGGACACAGACAATCTTTTTGAAACTAACTAACTGAAAATATATAGCATTATTGC
>NW_005345093.1:0-671 GCF_000412655.1 Myotis brandtii | reverse complement strand
TTCCCCGAGCAACCTACCTCATGCATCTATCTGTCAGGCGGTGTAACCTCTAAGATGTCTATTTTCATGTCACACTTGAAGAAACTGGGGGCCAGGAGTGGCACACAGGCTGCGATGGTTGAATTATGTCCTCCCCCAAGGACACGTTCAAGTCCCACCCCCAGGACCTGCAATGTGACCTTATTTGAAAGTAGGCTCATTGTAGATGTAATGAGTTAAGATGAGGCCACACAGGAAGAGGGTGGCACTGACCCAGTAGGACTGGCGTCCTTCCGGAGGGGAAATGTGGACGCAGACACAGACTTGTGCAGAGGGACACGCGGACTCGGGAGTTCAGGTGCGCAGGGAGGACTGGGGCGATGCACCCCGAGCAGGAACACCGCGGCTGGGAGCCACTAGGAGCTGGGACGGGCCAGAAGGATCCCTGCACATTTCGGAGGGAGAATGGTCTGCCAATGCCTCGATGCCAGCCTTCTCACCTCCAGAGCTGTAAGTCAATGCCTTTCCAGGCCCTTCCTATTTATGTATTTATTTCAGAAAGGGGGGAAGGGAGAGCGTGACAGCGAGAGAAACATCGATGTAGGAGAGATACATCAATTGGTTGCCTCCCGTACTCACTCGGCCAGAGATGGACCCTGCAACCCGGGCATGTGCCCTGACCTGGAATCGAA
>NW_005345092.1:0-1132 GCF_000412655.1 Myotis brandtii | reverse complement strand
CATCACCAGATCTGCTCTATGCTCGCGTGTTTCCCAGGCTCCCTCTCAATACCCACTGTTGTTTTAGTTCATGTCCTCCCATCATCACTTATTGTCTGGACTGGTTTCTTGATCTTCTTCAACCTCCAACTTTGCTTCCAAAGGAAAGTCCATAGAGCTGTTGCAACACCAAAATTTGTTTCTGAATTACATATCTGATCATCTTACTCTTGCTTAAATCCATCAATGATTTTTTATTAACTACAAGGTCAAATAGAAGTGTATCTTAGAATAGCAGGTTTTTCTTCATATTGGCCCATTCCATTCCTTTGTACCTTCATTTGTCCCTGTTATAAAAATATTCACATATTTATGGTTCTTTGAGCTAATCATTGATTTCATGACATACTTTAAGTTTGTTTCTTCTCCCTTCTTGTATGGTTGTTAGACTATGGGTTCCTCTAGAAACCCTAGGTAATCTTATTTTTCTGGTGTATAGTTAATCATTTCATCCACTTCATCTTGAAGATCTACCTTTCAGCATTTATATTAGCAGCTGATGTTTGGTAAGCACATACTATGTAACAGAAATGGTTATATGTGCCTCATTTAATCTTTATAATTAACTAATGAAGCTGATTGTATTCTGTATATTTTCTAAATAACTAGGAAAGTTGAAACTCAGAGAGGGCCAGTAACTTGCTCGGGATAGGTACAGAACTGGAAAACAGTGATAAAAGGATTTAAACCAACTGATTTGGCACTGGAACATGGGATATTAGCCGAGGCATTATGTATTCATCCTATTGGAAATGATATTGAGATATATAATTCCTCTACTGGAATATAAACCCCTTATATTTGGGGACTGTTCATTATATTTTTAGTCTCTGAGTCTAGGATAGTTCTGGACTTAGAGGATACATTCAGTTTATATGTGTTGAATAAATGATTAGGAGTTAAATATGGGCCCACCTTTTACTTTTTGCATCATTGGAAAAACTCATTCAAACTTCTTGAAATATTGTTCTTAATCATATGCAAATTTGGAATTATAACACCTACCAAGTGATTTTAGAGTACCAATGTGAGAAATAAATGAAATAATGAACATGTTTTAAAACATCAGTAGTTATACAAATGAAAGGGAATC
>NW_005345091.1:0-300 GCF_000412655.1 Myotis brandtii | reverse complement strand
CAACACCCTTTCTTGATAAAAACCCTCAGCAAAATAGAGAGATCATACCTCAACATAATAATAGCCTTATATGACAAACCTACAGCCAACATCATACTCAAAGGGAAAATACTAAAACCATGTCTCCTAAGAACAGGAACAAGACAGAAATGCCCACTTTCACCACTCCTGTTCGACATAGCATTAGAAGTGCTAGTTATAGCAACCAAACAACAAGAAAAAATAAATATATCCATTTTGGAAAGGAGGAATTAAATCTGTCCTTATTCACAGATGACATAATATTGTAAATAGAAAACC
>NW_005345090.1:0-278 GCF_000412655.1 Myotis brandtii | reverse complement strand
TATTATAGGGCAATAAATAAAAATATGTTTATGAACTTGGAGTGGAGAAAAGAGAAACATGTACTATGGTCTGTGTCAAATAAATACTGGCACAGTTTTATTGTGGCACAGTATGCAGCAGTTAAAAATAAGTGGTTTAGAAGTACAGACATTACAAGATCTTTATCATATGCTGTTAAGTATTAAAAAGGCACAATGCAGCATAGTTACGAAAAAAATATAAACTATGCAATTATATGCGTGTGTTTTAATGTAAATAAGTGCATGAAAAATGACCT
>NW_005345089.1:0-280 GCF_000412655.1 Myotis brandtii | reverse complement strand
CAAATCCAGATTCCTTTTCATGATTTACAAATAGTTACGCACTTCATCTGCCCAGAAGTCCTGATTGTTGAAGACTATCCCCATTGTTTCTTCACAGGAGCCACATTGACCTTTGCAGTGGCTGTTTCCTGAACTTAGAATTCTTTCTGAAGCTCTTTGCAAGGCTAGTTCCTCCTGTCCACCTAGGTCTCAATTCAAAAGTTATCTTCTTTTTAGGCTGGAATTCCTGTATGGCTGTGATAGTTTTTAAATTCAAGGGGAATACTAGGTATAAAAGACA
>NW_005345088.1:0-293 GCF_000412655.1 Myotis brandtii | reverse complement strand
ATGAGTAACCAGTTTCTGGGGTGCAGTGCTGAGGGCCCACCCTGACTGTTATCTGTGAGGGGCCAGACTGGGCAATAAGATGGCCCCCTTTCCTCTTTGACACCTGTGACTGCAATAGAACCTCCCCATGAAGGTCGGCAGACCTTGCAGCTAGGAGAGAAGAGGATGGGATACAGACACTATCAACTTCAGCTCCCGACAAGTTAATACATCCAGGAGGAGTCCCGGATGAAAGCATGGAGAGGACGGGGTGACGCTAGGAACACAGAGAGATGGAAAACAGACGCAGCACT
>NW_005345087.1:0-293 GCF_000412655.1 Myotis brandtii | reverse complement strand
ATGAGTAACCAGTTTCTGGGGTGCAGTGCTGAGGGCCAACCCTGACTGTCATCTGTGAGGGGCCAGACTGGGCAGTAAGATGGCCCCATTTCCTCTTTGACACCCGTGACTGCAATAGAACATCCCCATGAAGGTCGGCAGACCTTGCAGCTAGGAGAGAAGAGGATGGGATACGGACACTATCAACTTCAGCTCCTGACAACTTAATATATCCAGGAGGAGTCCCGGATGAAAGCATGGAGAGGACAGGGTGGCACTAGGAACACAGAGAGATGGAAAACAGACGCAGCACT
>NW_005345086.1:0-719 GCF_000412655.1 Myotis brandtii | reverse complement strand
CCTGGTTCATAGGTCGATGCTCAACCACTGAATCACGCCTAGCTGAACGATAAACTACCTCTTAACGAATTCACCTACACTCTGCCTGGTCTCCCTACCCCACTTCTGCTCATATGTATGGATTATCTGAGATTCCTAGACAACCTTTCTTGTTTCTTGCAAACAAACCTGCTCCCCGTCTCTTGTAAAAGCATGTGAAAACCTTAGCCTCCTTTATGAAGTTATCAAAAACTCCTCACAAAGTATTCACTCAATGGTATAACTCATCTGCTATTTTTATGAGTGGATTAACTTCAAATTGTTTATCTGTGGCAATACACATGACTGCAATATTTACTAGCATACCTGTTCCACAGGGTACACCTGGGAATGCTGATCAGTTTCTCAAACACGTGCTGTAATTTCTTCCCTTTTTTCCTATTCATAATGGATGTGAATATGTTATGCTATGGAGACAGCACTAAATCATCTCTAATTAAATACTTTAACCCACATCCATATAACTTTAGTAACAAATATTTTTGAAAAACCACACCAACATTCCAGACACTATGAATAGGTTAATCACAATTAAAGAAGACAAGTATTTAAAAGGACGAAAAAACTTTACTCTTTATGGCTTCAGACTATACCTTAAATCCTCACTAGTTATCTTATTTGAATTTTTAGCAATGCAAGGATTCAGACAAGATGTCCCATCATTAAATTCATCACCAATC
>NW_005345085.1:0-795 GCF_000412655.1 Myotis brandtii | reverse complement strand
CTCTCTCTCTCTCTCTCTCTCTCTCTCCCCCTCCATTTTATCTGTAAATAATCCAGTGTCTATTTTCTAAGAACACGGACAATCTTTTACTTAACCACAGTGCAGTTGTCACAATCTGGACACTACATTGATACAATATTATTGCTTAATCCTCAGTCCATGTTCAAAGTTCATTAATTGTCTCAATAATGTCAATTATAGCTACTTGGGGGTTTCCAAGATGTGGATTTCTACTTAATTGCATTGTGGTCACAGAACATGTGGTCAGAGGTCAACCTTTTGAAATCCACTGCATCTTATTTTATGTTCCTCCCTCAGCACCCACTGCCTCCCTCTCCGGGGTCCCTGGACTCTCTCCGGGTGTGGGCAGTCCAGATGTCAATCATGGACCTGGGGACTTAATGCAGGTTTTAGGGCTTCCCTGCCTGGCTCCTCCTTCCTTTCCCAGCCATTGGGGCAGCCCCTCCACCCTCTGACTGCCCCTCTGCTCAGCCCGGCCATCCTAGCCGCCCACCAGGGAGCCAGACAGAGTCCGTTCCCGAGTCAGAGCCCTTCCAGGTGCTGCTGCTCACATCCACTCTCACATCCAGCACCTTCAGGTGGTTGGGTCTTAAAATATTTTGCCCAGAGCTCACGCACATGCACGCACAGGACTGGCCGCCTTTGTGCCCCATCTTGGTGTGTCCTCTCACTGTGTACAACCTGGCCCGCATGACCACACACACCCAGGTCCAGTGGCTTCACTGATTCAATTACTTGCTTATCTGATGGATTTAATAATCTCTCCTTAACTTT
>NW_005345084.1:0-1314 GCF_000412655.1 Myotis brandtii | reverse complement strand
TTAGCACAAGTCCTCAGGAAGGCATTCCTATGGAGAGCTAAAATAACATAAAATAACTGTTGATTTAATCCCCATGGATTGTTGAAGCATATACTGTGTACTCAGCACTGTACTAGCACCATGGAGACATAAAAAATAAGCATTTGATTTTCAAACTTTACAATGAAAAATATTGCTGCAAGAAAGCCTTTATGAGTGAACCTATGAAACTTTTGTGTAAATGATTATATGTTCATGATGTGGTTATTATTTTTGTCATAATATAGAGGAGAGCGGGAACATGACACCTTTATGTAGAAGGGTGTGGGTAAGGGATCTATTCTGAAAGAATACTCATTCCTGAGATCACTCACCTAGAAACAAAATCTGTATCTTAGGCATCTGTATCTTAGGCATAAAGACATAGACCTTGGTGTGTACAGTGTAGACATCTTTGTTTTTCTGAACCACAGTGTTGTATTCATGTCTAAAAAGAGTACCCTGGGTGTATCTTGAGATGGAATTAATATATGTGGAATGGTGGTTATAGGATAAATTTGAGATATAGGATAAGTAATGAGTTTTTTATGTATCAAACTCTATCAACCAACTATTAAAAAGTATTAAAATCTTGTATTCCCTCTGAGAGAGCAGAGGAAAGAATGTGGTAAACAACCTGTGTGAAGGATGCTAGGTGGGAAAGATGCAGTTCTGTTGAATAACCAATGAAATCCCCTGTATCTGGGAGTCCCTAAGTAAGGGATGAGTGTCATGAGTTAGAGTTGTCAGATTGGCAGGTGTATTTGTTCCCTGTGGCTGCCATAACAAAGTATTACAAACTGGGTGGCTTAAAACAATAGAAATTCATACTCTTATATTGGAGGCTGGAACTCTGAAATTCAGGTATTGGCTAGGCCATGCTTTCTCTCGTAGTTTTGGGTGGTTGTTGGCAGTCCTTGGTATTCCTTGACTTGCAACTGCAGAACTCCAATCTCTGCCTGTCTTCCCTCTGTGTGTCTTCCCATGGTGTTCTCTCTGTGAGTGTCTGTTTCTGTGTCTCTTCTGTTCGTATGAAAACACCAGTCACATGGAATGAAGGAACCACCCTACTGCAGTGTGACCTCATTTTAATATACATCTCAATTTCATATGCAAAGACACATTCACAGGTACGAGGGGTTATTGCTTCAATATCTTTGTGGGGACACAATTCAACACACAGCAGCAGGGTTGATAAGCTCTGCCAACGAGCTGTTTTATTCAATGGGACTGGCGTGATCTGACTTATTTTAGACTGTATAATTCCACTTATATGACATTTTAGAAAGAGCAAAA
>NW_005345083.1:0-255 GCF_000412655.1 Myotis brandtii | reverse complement strand
TTATCAAGATACCAGCACTAATATTCAATAACTTAATAAAAAAATTAATAAAAAGTGTGTAAAAAAAAGATACCAGCACTAGCCCTGGCCAGGTGGCTCAGTTGGTTGGAGTGTCATTCCCTACACCAAAAGGTTGTAGGTTCCATCCCCTATCGGGGCATGTACGGGAAGCAACCGATGAATGTTTTTCTCTCTCTCTCTCTCTCTCTATCTCCCCTCCCTCCCTCCCTCCCTCCCTCTCCTTCTCTCCCTCTG
>NW_005345082.1:0-2135 GCF_000412655.1 Myotis brandtii | reverse complement strand
GCGCGCGCCCCCTGCGGGCGGCGGGCCTGGCGCCCAGCAATCCTCCGTGGTTCAACCTGCTACGGAGCTGTCCCAGGGATTTCACAAACGGTAACTATTTTGAGAGGAAGAGGATGTGGAGGAGGACGAAAAGGATAGCTAGTGAATCTGTCTTGGCCCCAACAATGCTTTAATATTACCCGAGTGATGACACAACATTGCCATCCCATCCCCCAAAGCACACACCAACTCTAACCTATCCAAACAAGATGCGAGTCTGGATTTTCTAGCCGAATGATACTTTTGCGGGCATGTTTTTATTTGAGGAGCTCAGGGTCAGAGTAGAGAAGGTGACTCTGTGTCTGAAGAAGGAGGTTGGGGCTGAGGGCTGTAGGACCTGGAGGGCGGGTTAACGGTTCCTTTGTTTTATTGTTTCCCCTTCCAGCTAACTGATGGAAGTTGGGAGGCTGCTCGGAGGCCTTGAGCTTGGAGGTCTTTGTTTGGTCCCTTGTTGAGTGGATGAAAGGGCGTCTGCAGGCCCACCGGCTGGGAGCCTCGGTGCAGCGTCAGGACCCTGGACAGGGCCCTGCCTGCGTGCAGCCTGGTAGATCCAGTTTCTTGTCGCCCCTGGAAGGTGGCAGGGATGTCTTTGAAGAGATAGAGTGAGAAAAGGAAAACTAACAGCTAATATTCAGACGTTTGTGAGAGATCGTAAGAGCCCGCCAGAAATATACACCACCACAATCAAGTAATCGGAAAGATCAAACCTATTCTCGTCGATCAGGTGGTTGATCTTTACCTCCCTCTCTAGCAGCTTTCTGTGTGCGTCTGAGAGCACACCTGCTTATAAAATCGGAATTCGAGTCCCTATGGGTGTGACAGGGGTTGGATCATTAAGCTAAAACGTTCAATTCAGTCCCTTTGATCCATGCTGGGGAAAATCTATAGTCATCTCTAATCTACGAGGTCTTTAAAGAGGTGGTTACACGGGCTGTTTTGATGTCATCATTTCCACATTTGTGGTGAATTCAGCTAATCAAACAGACACTGCTACCCAAAGTTCTCAAAAGAAACAGTTCTTACACGTATATCGGTAAAATTTATTGTTGATTTCCGTGAAGGAAAGAAAATCCTGAAATCCGATGAAGGTAGGTAATTAGCAGGGAGGTCCTTGGTGTCTTGCTCCTCAGAATCCATAGTTAGAAGACTTGCCCTTCAAGTAACAGTGCTCAGTGGTTTTTGGTAAACTCCACATATCAGAATAAACACCAACTTAATGTTTAAATTAACCAAGAAGCCTTGTTGGATTGGGTGAGAAATGACTAGTTTCACTGCAGACCCTGTTAAAACAGTAGAATTTCCACTCTTTTGGTAAAATTGAAAAATCCCCTAGGGTAGCAACAGAAAGAGGGTCCTAATGAAATCATGGTAATCAGAGGGTAGATTTCTTATAATTCTGGGTAAAAGCATTCAACAAGTATTCATTAAATACAATTTCATTATGTATCTATTTGAATAAGAAGAATAAACACATTTGGGAGGAGAAGAGCTATATTATTTCCACATGGAAAGAGTTCAGTAACAAGAAAAAGACTCATTTGTAATGTGAATAAATTTAGTGAACAATTATAAATTCCTGCCTCCTATCAATATATTTGTATAGGTTTTTACTTTCAACACACGTATGTTAATACTAATGAAGCTTTATTTCCTCCTGAAATGATAGGATTGGGTTAGATGACCAATCACAAGACAATCTGATTATTTTGATATGAACAAAGATTTGTGTTTTATCACAGGGTCTTGGTATAAAGTGATCACATTATATTTCCCCCAGGAGAGATTATATTATCATAAAGTTGGAACAAATTAGCTTCTAGAAATTTTCTTCTCATTTAGGTGAGACAATTTGATAAGACAACAGCTGAACAGAACCAGACCCTGAAGTACAACCCATCAGATTTTCATGGCAATTCATAAGGAAGGAGCTTATGTCTGCTGTGCACTTTCTGTTTGCCAGATACATGCTAGGCACATGGATGTTCTCATTGAATATTCATTGTTTATGCCAGTGGCTCCCAAATTGTGCTAAGTATTAGAATCACTTCGTGATCTTTTAAAAAAAAATGATTCCTGGCTACAACCTTAGATAGTCT
>NW_005345081.1:0-310 GCF_000412655.1 Myotis brandtii | reverse complement strand
CAACACAAACCAAAGGAAAAAACAAGGCAAGTAGGAAGAGCACGCGAGATACTGTCAGAAGCTTGTAGACATGTGGACACAATGTTCATGATGCCTTGACCCGGGAGCCCCTGCAGTCCCCTCAGCCCCGTCCTCAATTCCTACCTAGACCCCGACCCTGACTCAGGCTCATTGCTGCCAGGGCCACCCCGCCAGGCCATGGCAGATCGCGTCACCGCCGCAGATGAAGGGACTGGTCTATCTCAGGAGGGACAGTCGAGCGGCCAGGAGCCCGGAAAGGAGGCTGCGTATCTCCCAGCAGCTCTGTGGG
>NW_005345080.1:0-283 GCF_000412655.1 Myotis brandtii | reverse complement strand
AAGCCTTCCAGGGAGACAAGTCCTGAAATCACAGCTCCACCCAGCTCATTGGCCACCATCCCTCCACACGCCCACACCACAGAACTAAGCAGTCCAAAGGTCAGCCCTGCATGGCGCTCTGATCTCTCTACAAGGCTGGTCTCAACAGGTGGGGCCAAAAGTCTGGCTCCCCCGTGCCAACAAGCCCAGCACTAAAAAGAAATGAGCCATCAAGCCATGAAAAGACATGGAGGAAACTTAAATGCGTACCAATAAGTGACAGAAGCCAGTTTGAAAAGGCTAC
>NW_005345079.1:0-280 GCF_000412655.1 Myotis brandtii | reverse complement strand
ACACACACACCCACATACAGATGCACACACACACACACACACAGAGATATCCTCACACAGCACACACACACAGATATATCCCCACACAGCACACACACACCCACATACAGATGCACACACAGATATACACACATACCCACATACAGATGCACACACACACAGATATCCCCACACAGCACACACACACAGATATCCCCACACAACACACACACACTGATATACCTACACACACACATATACCCAGGGATCAAATGCCACGTTTTCACCAGCTCAGTCTGAA
>NW_005345078.1:0-810 GCF_000412655.1 Myotis brandtii | reverse complement strand
GAAGAGGAGGGAGTGGGAAGGGGCTGGCTGAGAGGAGTCAGGAGCCCTGGGTTTCTGATCCCGAGTGGCGTTAAGTCCTTTGTATCTCTCTGTGACTCAGTTTTCTCATCTGGCAAATGGGGAGAAACTATTTCCTGTCTAACTGACTCACGAATTCCTACTGGAGACAAATGAGATAAGAAGGACTTTCTGTGACAGGCTGAACAACGGCCCGCCCGGCCACTGCCTGGGGCTGGTGGTCAGGGACACTTACGTGCTGACTGCTTAAACCCCTTGGCAGAGTGGACGATGACATGAAGGAAGCCATAGAGCCCGGGAGACTCGTCGTCTGCAAGAGAGAAAAGTCCCACAGTCAGGGGTGGTGAGAGGCTCCTCTGCTTCACCCCCTCCGCACCCCAGACTGGCTGGGAGGCAGAAAGGGTGGGAGATGCGGCCTAAGCCCGGGGCTGAGAGCACCACCTGGTGGCCGGATGAAGAAGCTTCCATTCCTCACTACTTCCAGGACCCTGAGCTGGGGGTGCCCCTTCCCCCTCCACTCAGCCTGGGAGGCCAGTCCACACATTCCCCGGGGGCACCTTCCCTCTCCCTCCAAGTCCTGCTATCCTGTGACCGCCCTTCTCAGCCTCGCCTTTCAAAGTAAAAATTAGCCAACATAAGTCACTCTGTGCCAATGCGAGAGAAGGTCCATCTCCGCCTGCTCGTTGGAACACAGGGGCAGATACCCCCATAGGTGGAGGAGAGCTTGCCTTCAAAACCCCTTTCCAGCACCCACAGGCAGTCAGATCCTACCCGCTCCAGGCAGTGACCAGC
>NW_005345077.1:0-239 GCF_000412655.1 Myotis brandtii | reverse complement strand
CTATCATCTATCTATCTATCTATCATCTATCTACCTACCTTCATCTTTCTATCATCTATATGTCTATCATCCTAATATATAAAAACCCAGGGTCTGTAACATCCAAAACAACCGAAGGCTCAACCAAATGGAAGTTTGGTTGCCACCGTTGCAGGCACCCCGACCCAGCACTGACTACCGAGGGGGCTGTGGATCAGGCCCCAAGAGAGGCCTGGAAAGAGAAGCAGGGTCTGATCCAT
>NW_005345076.1:0-280 GCF_000412655.1 Myotis brandtii | reverse complement strand
CTCCCACAGGTGTACTACTATTCGGGAGAAGGAGGCCAAGAACATTTAAACCTCGAATCCAAAAGGGTTAGAAGGGCCCCCATCCTAGTCCTCCTCCTTATGGGAATAGGACTAGCAGGATCCACGGCCATCAGAACAGCCGCCCTAGCAACCGGCCACCAAATTATAAAGAGTTAAGTAGGCAAATAGATCAAGATTTAAGCTCTCTGGAAAAATCCATTAGCCAACCGGAGGACTCCCTCAGTTCACTTGCAGAGGTAGTATTACAAAACAGACGAGG
>NW_005345075.1:0-1819 GCF_000412655.1 Myotis brandtii | reverse complement strand
GCCCCCCGTTTAAAAAGTTTGAGGACCCCTGCCTTAGTACATGGAGAAAACGCATTTAATAAAATTTACACTTATTTAATGATAAAACAAAAGAAACGCTAAGAAAAGAGGGAACAAATACGGTGTCTTTAAGGTGATAAAAACATATTTACTTTAAAGGCTCAGCTAGATAGTGCTTATTGAAGAAACGTTGAACCCAACAAGGCCAGGGTATCTTGTATCACACCACTATTTATCATAGTACTGAAGGCTCTCGCCCACACAGTAGGACTGGGCCTCTCAGCCTCGGCACCACTGCCACTTTCATCTGGCAATTCTTTGTTGTGGTGGCCTGTTCTGTGCATTGCAAGACACTTAGTAGTCGGGCTGCCCTCTGCCCATTAGATGCCAGTCATACCCGTTTCCCCTCGTGGTGACCAAATGTCACCAGAAGGTTGAGAACCACTGCTTCACACCTTCTGGTGATGACTTAATAAAGCCAATTACGTCACTCTCCTGTTTCCCCCCCATTACTTTCAACATAACGACCATCCTTAACGTATCATCTTCGACTTGCCCTGACCTTCCCTTGGCCCCTTCTGCCCTCCCTTCCCAGCCTCTTATCCTCCAGATATTCTTGCAGTTCTTTGCTTTGTAGGTATTTTCTCCCCTATCTGCTTGCAGATCCTCTTCTATTCCTCATGTGATGAACTTTCACTACTTTCTCCTCAAAACTTAGCAAGATGTCTGGGACCCGGTGACCTCCGGGGTCTGCTCAGAGCACGCCAAGTGACCTCTGTCGGAGTCCTGGTGGTTCCTCTTTCCTGTGAGTTATTTCATCTCTTTCACCCACGGATCTAGCATTCTCCCGGCAACACATCAGATTGTTTTCTGAATGAATGCCCAGCGGTGGGTTCATGCCCTGACTTGGATGAGACTGCTGGAAAACGTTGCTCCAAGGTATTACCCCAAAATAACTTGCTTTTCTGTTTCCAAATAGAAAATAAATGCATTCTTCTATCCTCTCTCAGGGAGAGAACCCCTCACAGAATGAATATTTTGGATCTTTTGTGAGTGTCGAACAACTATTTAGTTCTTATTTTCCCCCAGATTAAGTTCATGCTCAGATACTACCTTCACTTACTTAATGTGCTTAAATTTAAAAGGGAATTAGGAAACTTCCTTCCACGAAGAATTTGGCAAGTCACAAATGCAGGGAAAGCCTCGCCGTCCTAGGTCACCACCCTCTGAAGAGGCTGGGAAAGTCAGAGCAGTCGCCTGTCACCTAGGAGGCCCCGGTGGGTGCTGCCATTCAGACTGTTTGACTTTGCAGGCAGGTACCTGTCACCTGGCTCTCCCAGCCTTCGCACTGGAATGAATGTCACTGCTTTGCAAAGTTTCAACACTTGGCATATGCTTCAAACAATAAAAGTGCCAAAACGGGTTCTGTCACTGTACATTTTATTATTCGTCGGGTAGCCTCACGTTAAAAGTTTCTCTTGATGGGGAGAAGCCAGAGACTCTTTAGCAAATACCACCGAAAACACCTGCATGTAACGTTCACTAATGGCTATTTCCTCTGCTCACAGCTCAAATTAAGAGGACCTTGACAGATGATGTGTGTTAACACTCTACTTGTTAAATATATTCAGGTAATTGATGCAAAACACAGAAATTAAAGAATTTTCCCCATGCTGCATGTGTATCATTCCAGCTAAAAAATCTGTCTACGGACCTTGTAAGGAGAAGGGTAAAAACAAAGTTTCATTATCCAAAATATGACAAAACGTAATAGGCTGGAGAGAAGTTTTTTAGACTGTCTTTCATGCCCTTAGAAGGC
>NW_005345074.1:0-710 GCF_000412655.1 Myotis brandtii | reverse complement strand
GAGAACTGTGTTACTAAACAATCAAGTGAGACTTTGGGGGGGGTCTGTGAGCCCTCTGGGTGCCGGCTGGACCAGTGGCTTGTGGTTTCTGTGGTCATTTGTGAGATCTGATGGTGGGTGCGGAGACGAGGCTTGATCACTGTGGGCTGCTCCTGCCCGTCTCTTCAATATTGGGGTGCTTTAGTTTCTCACCCCAGGCTTTTGATTTCTCCTGCTCCCCCCCTCCTTCCTACTCCCTCCCTCTCCCCCTAAACCCACATACTCTCCTTAAAGGGCCATTCTGTCCGCTCTCCTGGCTTGGATCGTTCCTATATGATGCTGACTCTCACGTGTACCTCAGACTCATCTCTGTTCTGAGCCTGAGGCTCATCCATCCACCTGGCGAGTGGACATTTCCACGGGAATGCTCTTCAAACCTCAGCTTGTCCATCCCGGACTGAGCCCATCGTCTTCCCTCCAAACCAGTCCCTCGCACTCTGTTCCCTGCATTGAATTAGGGACCCTTCAGTGTCACGAGGCTTCCTGCCTCGGGAGGGAGTGCTCTTCACGTCTGTCCCACCTCCAGGCCGTCGGCAGGCTGGGGTGTGGCTCAGGCGTCCTCCTGTCCGGCTCTGACTGCCTGGCAGCCCTGCCCCTGGGTCTGCAGCCCAGGCAGCGCTCTCCAGGGCCCCCTGCTGCTCCCTCCTCTTCATCTACCGCCAAAGCGACCT
>NW_005345073.1:0-223 GCF_000412655.1 Myotis brandtii | reverse complement strand
TATATAGGATTCTCTTCAAAACAATCTATAAATTCAACGTTATCCTACCTGCCTGCCTGTCTGATCACCCCTAACCACTCTGCCTGCCTGTCTGATTGCCCCTAGCCACTTGCTTGGGGGTGGGGCCAGCCCTGCAAGGGGCTATCTGCTTACCTGATTGCCCCTAACTGCTGGCCTGCCTACCTTATCACCCCTAAACACTCTGCCTGCCTGATTTCCCTTA
>NW_005345072.1:0-769 GCF_000412655.1 Myotis brandtii | reverse complement strand
ATACTTGGTATTGTCAGGTCAGGTTTTTTTGTTTCCTCTTTTTTAGGCATTTTGTAAATATGTAGAAATATCTCATTGTGATTTTTAACTTGTAACTTCTAAACAACTAATACTGCAAACATTTTTTATTTTGTTTAATTACCATCTGTACATCTTCTTTGGTGAAGTACTGTTCAAACCTTTTGTACATTTATTTTTTAGAAAATAAATTGTTTTCATAAAATTGGGTTGTGGGAATTTTTGTAAACTTATTGCAAATCTATTGTTAGATATTTTCTTCTAATAAGTTTTTTCATTTTCTTAGAGATGTCTTTTTAATTATTATTATTTTAATAGTGGTGAAATACACATAAAATAATATTTTCTGTCAATCATTTTAAATGTACATTTCAGTGCCATTAAATACATTTACATTGTTTTGTGACCACTATATGTCACAGAATCTTTACATCTTTGAAAACTGAAACTCTATACCCTTTAAACACAACTCCCATCCCCCTTTTCACCTGTCCACTGGCAGCTATCATTTTACTTCCTTTCACTCTGAATTTGGCTACTTCCGGTATCTCATAGAAGAGGAATCACACAGAATTTTAGTGCTTAGCTTTATTCACTTAGCATAATGTTCTCCTGGTTAGTCCATGTTGTAGTATGTGTCAGGCTTTCCTTTCCATATTCCATTGTATGTAAATGACATATTTTGTTTACCCATTCATCCATTGATGAACATTTGGGTTGCTTCCACCTGTTTGCTATTGTGAGTAATGCT
>NW_005345071.1:0-236 GCF_000412655.1 Myotis brandtii | reverse complement strand
TTTTTTTTTTAATGGGCTGAGGCCTTTCCTAGTTGTCTCCACTTCCCTTTGTCTAGTTGTGGCGGGCAAATCTTCCTGGAAAATGTGCTGCTGTCACAAATACAGTTCTTTGTTCTTATACCTTCTCCCCTCCTCCCTGCATCCTGTTTGCCCTGGGAACATTCAGTAACCACTGGCCACATGCTGTTAGTTTTCTCTGAAAGTTGACTCTGCTGAGGATGGAGCACAGAGGCCTG
>NW_005345070.1:0-477 GCF_000412655.1 Myotis brandtii | reverse complement strand
TATCTCAAGATGAGCCCAGAGGGATCGGGCCAGTGGGATTTTGCAGGGTGAATAGGAGTTCGTCAGGCACCTTTGGGGAGGAGAGAGTTCCCAGAGGAGCCTGCCTTTGCACACGGCTAGAGGTGTGTGGAGGGGGGTGCCTTTCATGGGTAGGAAGGGCTCAGCCTTGTTCTGACACGCATATCTCAAGATGAGCCCAGAGGGATCGGGCCAGTGGGATTTTGCAGGGTGAATAGGAGTTCGTCAGGCACCTTTGGGGAGGAGAGAGTTCCCAGAGGAGCCTGCCTTTGCACACGGCTAGAGGTGTGTGGAGGGGGGTGCCTTTCATGGGTAGGAAGGGCTCAGCCTTGTTCTGACATGCACATCTCGAGGTGAGCCCGGAGGGATCAGGCCAGTGGGGTTTTGCGGGGTGAATAGGAGTTTTCCAGGCAACCTCATGACCGAGAGAGTTCCCAAAGAGGAGGCTGCCTTTGCACA
>NW_005345069.1:0-1092 GCF_000412655.1 Myotis brandtii | reverse complement strand
CAGCCTCTGCATCCTCCCCCGCGGGCTCTGCATCGGAGGCCGAGGGGAGGACCGTTGTAGATGAGGCCGAGGGGTCGTTGGAACTTGCTGGAGAGTTACACTGCACGGGCCTAACTCTACTAGATTTGACAGGAAGCCCATGAGACAGGGTGGGTGTGACCGACTGTGACGGGGGTGCAGGTCTTCTCCTGCGGAGCCTTCGGATACGGAAACACTGGGCGCCATCCTGGGGGAAAATGCCATCACTCGGGGGCAGTGGCCGTGTGTGTGTGACAGACGCCACAGAGTGGCTGTGGAACCAGGCGTGGCCATTCCCAGAGCCGATGAGAAGGATTTCAGGAATCCCTGGAGAAACAGCGCAGAATAGAGGGCCTGGAGCAACCCGCCCAGGCTTCTGGGAAGCGCCTAAAACAGTGGTTCTCAGGTGTGGCCGCCCTCGCCATGGGGACGCGCCCAGGAAGCCCCGAGCCCCTGCACGCGGGAGGCCACGTGGACGTTGGTGCAGCACGGTTGGAAAAGTCCAGGCCTCTGGGCTGGGTCCACACGTGGCAGGTGCACACGTGTGTTCACCCAGGTGTGTGCGGGAGTGGAATGGTCTGAACTGGAAACCAGCCAGTGCCCAGTGCGTGAAGCTGCAGTGATGGGCACGGGTATGACGGCACCTCATGCTCCCTGAGCCAAGATCTGCGCACGAGTGATTCTCCTCAAATAAAGGCCCACCGGCGTGGCGACCCGCACTGCTGGAGCCGGTGGCGGCTGTCCGGGGGAAGGGGAGACGGAGGAGGCACTCAGGGCGGCTGGGGTGTGGGGGACGCAGTGCCTTGACTTGGGAGCTGACTGCACGGCTACCCCTCGGCCTCATCTACAATGGCCCTAGGAGTCCGATGCAGAGCCCGCGGGGGAGGATGCAGAGGCTGCGGAGGCTGCGCTGGGCTGCCGTCTGGCAGGGCACAAGCACAGGAGCGACAAAACGTGTCTGAAAGCAGCACCAGGTTGTGCGCTCTGTGGCACATTTGGTGACAATTCACCAAGCTGTGTACCTATGGCCTGGTCACTTTAAAAAAAAAATATTCTTATTGATTTCAGAGAGGA
>NW_005345068.1:0-229 GCF_000412655.1 Myotis brandtii | reverse complement strand
GGCTACCTGGGGGCGGGGGTGACAGGGACGGAGGTGCGGTGAGAATGTGGGTGTCTGCCAAGCTTGCTCTCACTCCCCCTGCTACCCTCCCCCAGGATGCCAGGGCTCACACACCGGCGCTCAGATGCCGGGTGGGCGCCCGCAGGAAGCCCGTCCTGAACTCACGTGGCCTCTTCCAGGTGAGCCGGGTCACAGCTGCCGGGACTGCAGGGACCAGTCAGGTTCCCCA
>NW_005345067.1:0-301 GCF_000412655.1 Myotis brandtii | reverse complement strand
GAGTTTCCAGCATGTAAGATTTTGATGGCTTGTTTTTTAAAAATAATGAGACCTTTTTGAAGAGATTATTTTTTCAGTTGTAGGACTAAAAGGAGCGCTGTGTGTATTGTTGCCATGAAAAGGATTGTTCCCCTTCGTGTAGAAAGTTCAGAATTGATCTGAGATTCACTAAGGGCTGTTGGCAGAAAGACATCTTCCATCGGATGTAGATGTTAGTGAAGTTGGACCCTTCAGCTGGGGTTGGCGAGAGTCAGGAGGACTGGGATAGCTTCCTAACTCGTGTGGGGCCTTAAGCACCTCA
>NW_005345066.1:0-200 GCF_000412655.1 Myotis brandtii | reverse complement strand
GCTCATCTGCATACAGTAGACATTAGTAGAAATGGCTACTATATCTTTCCAAAAGCACATCATCAATGATCTCTAATGATTAGTAAGTAATAATCAACTTAAACTGTTTTGTATTCTATTTATTAATCACAAATTCAGTTGGGAAGCAAAAGGTATGTGGAACTTTACATTGCAGTGCAGTTCTCTTAAAGCAGAGGTTC
>NW_005345065.1:0-1400 GCF_000412655.1 Myotis brandtii | reverse complement strand
ATCTTTGATTAATCTCTTCCTGCCCTCCCCTCTCCCCATTCCCACTGAGATTCATCATTCTGTTCCATGTTTCCATGCCTGTGCATTGAGCGTCTGCCCCCTGGTGGTCAGTGCACATCACAACGAATGGTCAAACGGTCAGATGGTTGCTTAAGCTTTTATATATAGAGAGATATATATAGATTCCTTAGATAGGTGGAGAGGAGAAGAGCAGGACTCTGACCTGAGCTGGGCTTTTGAAACTCTTTGGGTTGGTAACTACTTCTAGGAAATGGCACAAGTGGGAAGCTAAATTTGGTGCCAGAGTATAAGTCAGTAAAATCTAGAACCAAACAACTAGATTGAACAAGACATTGGTCTGAAGGAGAAGAGGGAACAGCAGAGAAACGACTGTGGTTGGAGACAGAACACGTGAGTTTTTGAGAGTGGGTGGTAGAGAGAGCGAGGCTCCACTGTGCAGGGTGTCTGTGGCCACTTTGGGTGGATGAGGGAGCTTCTAAGTGCACTGGGCAGATTAGCTTCTCCTTTATTGTGACTTAAGCTTGAGATATGCTTAAGAGCAGAGTGTAGGACAGGATGCTAATTCCAGCTTACAGTCTTAACTTGGAAGCTCCTGTAAGCTAACTGTGCTTGAGGACACCCAGGGTCATTAAAAGCTGGCAGAGACTCACAACCAAGATAAGCTATGGGAAAAATGTGAAATGGTGGGGGTTTTGTCAAAGTCATTCTCCCATCTTCTTCTTTACTCCCAAGCAGTAAGTCCCTTACGTGGAGGTGGGGGATGAGATAGGGGGGTATCCACAGGCATTTCCTGCCTTTTAGATAAATGGTTCTTAAAATGAGGTCCCAGGACCCTGAAGAATCCTGAACCTTTCAGGAATCTCACAAGCTCAAAACTACTCCTAAAAATACTAAGATATTATTCCCCCCTTTCCCATCTCATTTTCTCATTAGTGTGCAATGTGTTATGGTAGCAGATTGCATGCAGAAACAGATATGAGAATTTGGCTGCTTTCTATGAAGGCATTTATTATTTGCAAAAATGTGAAACCATGTCTCCCTTCTCAAAAAAAATATTTTGCTTTGGTAAATTTAGTTACTTTCTCATAAAAATATGTTACTTTTATGAACACATTAAATGTGCTTATTATTGTTAGTTTTAAGTAAATTTTAAAAATGTTTGTTTTAATATCTAATATTGTATATCACATAAATGAAAGCTTTGGGGTCTACAATACATTTTTTGAGTATAAAAAGGTCTTGAGAGCAGAAAGTGGGACACGTTGCTGTAGGTCTGTGACTCCCATGCTCCCTGTTCTAACATTCGGCAGAGTGGGCATCTGGTTCTGTGATGCAGTGTTGAGGGCTCTCTGTGGACTCCTCTTGAAATCTCTCCCAAT
>NW_005345064.1:0-518 GCF_000412655.1 Myotis brandtii | reverse complement strand
TTCCTCTCTGCAATCAATAAAATATATTTTTAAAAAACCTGTATGCAGGGTTTAGTTATTAGTTCAGGTTCTGGAACCAGATGCCCAGGTTTATACTGACACTATCATTTAAAAGTTGTGTGACTGTATTATTAAAACTCACTGGGCCTCAATTTCCTCATCTGTAAAGTGGGTATAAATAATATGCCTACCTCATAGGTCAGTTGAAAAGATTAAATAAGATAATTCATGTAACAGTGTTTAAAACCATGCCCAGTACACAGTGAGGGATTAATGAATGTGAGAGTATGTAAACAGAGAAGACCAAGCAGAATTCAGAGGCAGCTGAGCCTCAGGAAACCATGCAGGGAGTTTGTCTTTAGCACTGAGAGAGAGGCCCTGGCACCTGAAAAGACAACTGGCAGGGTGCAGACCTGGGAGGGACTGCATTACCCTGGGGTGTGGAACACACATGGGCTCTAGGGCCAGGCAGAGCCTGGTTGTGACCTCAACTTAGCAGCTTCTTAGCAAGTCACTTG
>NW_005345063.1:0-294 GCF_000412655.1 Myotis brandtii | reverse complement strand
TGTGTTTTACTTATGTTTAGAAAATTGATTGAGGGTTTAGTTCACATATATTATAATTTTCCCATGTAAAATAATGAGAAAAGAGCTGCCGTTCAGCATTTCTTGTCGCAGAAAAGCAGATTTTCCAGAAATGAATTACCGATGTTAAGTGGAAGATGCATATCTTTGGATTTTCCTGTTTCTATAATGGAAGAATCAAGAGAGAAGGGGTTGTTCTGTAGATTTATCACATATTAGTATGTGTAAATGTGTGGAAGATTTTGGGGGGATATTAGTTGTCTGGTGTTTTCACAC
>NW_005345062.1:0-1036 GCF_000412655.1 Myotis brandtii | reverse complement strand
CCCCCCCCCTTTTTTTTTTATCATCTACAGTGTTCAGAGAATTTGTGCCAAAGGAGTGGTCACCTGGAGAATACACATGATATTGGAAGCATGGTATGCTTGGCTTTAGCCAGATCCTTACTAAGGGTATTGTGTCCCCAAGTAAGGAGAAATGGTGAGAAGTTGAGAGCCTTCAGAGGAGAGCCACAGAGATGATAAATCAGGTTTTAATAGGCTAAAGAAAGTCAATTTAATGGAAAAGAAAACTTGAGACCTTTCCAGAGAAGTGAGGCACATGCATTGATCTTTCTCCAGACCCATAAAGAGCTTTTACTAGAGAATTGACCGCAGCCGCTTTTCATCTCTGATCAAGACAGATCAGTAGAAAATTAACCTAAACAGAAGCATCATTGAGATCATAAGTAGGGAAACTATTTCGAGAGAAGGCGATTAAACTTTCAGATGAGTTATCAGAGGAACTTGTAGACTTTAGGTCTCCAAAAGACTATTAAAAAACAGATTATTGAGTGTCAAGGCCAGGTTAGAGGCTCCCTCTGGAATGAATGCCATGGAAGGAACTTGACAATCTTCTCTCACACCTCCTGTGTTGGCCAGGTATCAGCCTCACAGGCCCAGCAGTCAGTTCCAGGCTGGTTCCAGCAGGTGGCAGCCATGCGCAGTGAAAGTCCACAGGTCTAGCTGTCCAGAACGGTTTGAAAAAGCCAGTCTATCAGGTTTGGAATTGCAAAGGGACCCATGCAGGGTGTGCAAACGTGTATTAAGCACATCCCCAGGGAGAGTCCAGGAAGTCTCCCCAGAGGACCTCTCACTTTCTCCATTCCTGCCCCATCAGGGCTCCTGCGTGTTAAGAAAAGTGCACTAGGCAACTTGGAGAAACCTTCCCGCCACACAAGGCATTCTGGCACATATGGGACATTTCCCTCAGCCCTATGGTGGGCTGAGGGAAGGAACTTGACAATCTTTGAACTTGACAATTCATAGTATTTGCCTATGAATTGGTCAGGCCTCCCACAAGGATGCTCCAGATTCAATGTGA
>NW_005345061.1:0-732 GCF_000412655.1 Myotis brandtii | reverse complement strand
GGAGCAAATTGTGATCCATGCATGACGGACAGTAACTGCTAGCGTTCAAGTACCCACTTCAGCCGGGGTTGAAAGGGATGGGCTCTCTGTATAAGAGGCAGTTAAGCCCAGAACCCTTTTATTTACTGAGTCCTGAACCATGAGCCAGTCACCTAGCCTTAAGTGCAGGACCTCATTTGAGGTAAGCACTAATGTTATCCCCATTTTATAAGTGAGAAATCTGTAGCCCAGCCCGTGTGGCTCATGGTGAAGCATCCATCCATGATTTAAGAGGTCACCGGTTCGATTTCTGGTCAGGGCACATACCCGGGTTGCGGGCTCCGTTCCCAATAGGGGGGCTTGCCGAAGGCAGTCGATCTATGATATTTCTCTCTCATTGATTTTTCTATCTCTCTATCCCTCTCCTTCCTCTCTCTCTCAAAATTCAATAAAAATGTATTTTTTTTAAAAAAAATCTGTGGCACAAAGAGAGTAAGAGCATACCAAAGGACACACAGCTAACAAGGAGCCAAGTAGGGACTTTAACTAGGACTTTCTGACACCAAAGCCCCTGCTCCGTCCCCCTTCCTACCTCACCAGGTGTGCTGAAGCCCAAATTAGAATATGTGTGAAGTACTCAGCCTGACATATCGCAGGTGATTATTAAATGTCAGCCCTGTCCTTAGTTCACTCCTCCACATCCAGTCCTTCAGGGGGACTTCCCTGGGGTCTTCAGGTGAAGCCACTAGAGAG
>NW_005345060.1:0-993 GCF_000412655.1 Myotis brandtii | reverse complement strand
AGGCATCTCTGGCTGAGAAGGAATATTAAGAAAGGAGGCAGTTGCTCCAAAGATCCAGCCTGAGAAGGAACTGTAATGTTCAGATTTTAGGAAGGCTGCCTGGCTCTAAAATAAAATTTCTAGCATCTAAGTCCCAAATGCCTTAATTTCCACAGCTATATATGCATCCCTTTGACTTTAGACTTTGACCTGAGCAAAATCCAATCACCTATTGAGTTAGCTCCATCCCTCCCAGGCAGTAACTCCTTACAAGACTGGCAGAAACCCGGACTAGCGTGTATATTGCTGTTCCCATAGTGATCCACATAGCAATTAGCACATAGCACGGTAAGTAAATGTTTTTGAGTGAATCAACAAATCGACAGAGATGAAAATAGTAAGTCTAAGCAATCACTGCAATGTCAATATGTCTACAGGATACTTTTTTCAAAAATACTTTTCATAGAAATGAAAAAAAACTTATGCAAACTAAAGACCTGAGGGTCAAGGGTAGAAGATTAACGGGCGGGAGAAAAAGCATGAAGAGCAGAAATGGAGGACTGGCCATCCTCTTAGGTCATTAATTGTGTTGAAATTACCCCCGATAATAAAAAGCCACACCTTAACTGTTAAAGTCAGACATTGTGACTCGTGTTCATAAACCCCAGGTAAGGATATTTTGCACTACCCCTTCCCAAGATAGTTTTCTGAGTTTTAAAAATGCCTTTTTTTCCAGTTATCTCCTGTTACAGAACAATCACCGCAATATTTGTTCTGGCCTCTCCCAGTCTGGGCGTCAGGTTCAGCGGGGTGAGTCTCACCGGGGATCCTTCACAGAGTTGCAGGTAAATGTGTCCGAGGCTGGGCCATCTGCAAGTTCCTCTCTCACACGTGGGCACCCCTCCCAGCAGCCTCTCCACGTGGCTGGCCTGGGCTCCCTCTGGCAGGGCGCCTCCCAGCCCGGAGAGCTTCATTCGGAGAGAAATAAGCCAGTCAGAGAAGACAAGTCCACAT
>NW_005345059.1:0-201 GCF_000412655.1 Myotis brandtii | reverse complement strand
CTCTCATCGATGTTTCTAGCTCTCTGTCTCTCTCCCTGCCTCTCTGGCTGGCTCTGAGTAACGGCTTCTTCAGCCTCCCCACCGACAACGCGGCCAGCGTCCCCGGAATAGCGTGGTCTCTGCACTGGGCCGGACTCCCTGCGCTGGCTAATTTTGTTATTTTATTTTATTTTATTTTTTTTTTTTTAATTAAATCTTTAT
>NW_005345058.1:0-524 GCF_000412655.1 Myotis brandtii | reverse complement strand
GCCAATCTATACTAATAAAAGGGTAATAGGCTAATTAAACCGGGTCAACTGGACATCCAACTTCCTTCCAGACAAAGCCATGATGGCGAGGGTCGAGGCAGAGGCGATTAAGGGCTATCAGGCCAGCAGGGAAACAAGCATTTAGGGGTGAGGTCAGGCCAGTGAGGGGGAGCGAGCAGTTAGGAGGTGATCAGGTCAGCAGGGGAGGGCAGTTGGGGGAGATCAGGCCTGCAGGCAGAGGTGGTTAGGGGTGATCAGGCAGGCAAGCAGGTGAGCGGTTAGAAGTCAGCAGTCCTGGATTATGAGAGGGATATCCCAGATTGGAGAGGGTGCAGGCTGGGCTACAGGACAGCCCTCCCCCTGTGCATGAATTTTGTGCACTGGGCCTCTAGTAATAATATAATTTCCTGCTTTTTGGAGTGTACCTTACCTCAGAATGGCATAAGCCAATGAGAATGAAGCCCCATTTCTGATCTAATTAGTGATATGATCAAGTTGGGAGTTGTTCTCTGCTGGACAGAGTT
>NW_005345057.1:0-773 GCF_000412655.1 Myotis brandtii | reverse complement strand
GCCCACTTTCCTGCTACATTGATGAATATAGGAGATCATGGATGTGAGAAAGCATGCATCTTGTTCTAGAAACAGGAAATTCAATCTATGAGTATTAGTTTTATATTCATAATGACCCCTCCCCCAAAAAAATCCCATGCTTTCAATGAATGGAAATTGGAAAATTGGAAATGGGCTGTTTACTGGTGTGGCATTCTGAGTAACATCCCCCCAAATATCCATGTCCTTATCCCCAGATGCTGTGAATGTTACCTCATATGGGACTTTGCAGATGTGATTGAATTAAAGGTTCTGAGGGAGGGAGATTATCCTGGATTATTCAGGTGGGGCCTAAATGCAATGTCCTTTTAAGAAGTAGGCTGAAGGAGTTTTGACATAGAAGAAGAAGGCAATGGGGCCACCAAAGCAGAGATTGGAGTCATGCAGTCACAAAGCCAAGGACTGCCTGCAGCCAGGAAGAGCTGGAAGAGACATGGATTGCACCATCTCCCAGAGCTTTTAGCAGAAGTACAGCTTTGCTAATACTTTGTTGGCAGACCGGTGAAACTGTCTTGAGACTTCGGCTTCTAGAACTCTGGGAAAATAAATTTCTGTTGTATTAAGCCCAAGTTTGCAGTAATTTGTTACAGGAAACTAATAAGAGTAGAAAAAGAATTCGACCAGCACAAAAAAGATCTGGGTCAATTCTAGGCTTTGATTCTCACATCAGTGGGACCCTGGATCATCTGTCTTGACCTCATTTTCTTCATCTTTAAAGTGAGATAATAGTCCAT
>NW_005345056.1:0-1160 GCF_000412655.1 Myotis brandtii | reverse complement strand
CAAAGGGGTCACGACCCACAGGTTGAGAACAGCTGCCAGGCTTGGCTCTGCTGAACCGATGCATGCTGAACGGTGACACGCTGAGCCGAACACCGCCAGGTTTAACCTTAGAGGACCGAACGCTGACCCACCAGTGTGAGGGGACACTGGCCACACAGCATCACGCTCACTGCTGGAGACAGCTGCCTGCCATTTGCCACATGGTCAGCATCACTACTGGAAAGGACTAGGAAACTGTTTCAATGAGGTACATAAAATTCTTTCTCATAATCTTCTGAATCTATCTGATGGGAACTGGCTCATTTAAATACCCCCTACAATGTCTGAAATAGCAAAGGCTTCGGAAACTAATTGGCCTCAAATGAGATAGATGGACCTGCTCATTCAAATGTGGATTCATGTCCATGTTTTCCTGCTAGAAAAAAAGGCATCAGCTCCACCTTGGACCATCGTCCATCTCCATGGAAACTCATGCCTTAATTTTTGTAAGCAGCGAATTCTGTCAGGGCTCCAGGCCTGAAAATTATTTCTTGAATAAGAAGGAAAATATGGGAATAATTTGCACCTAAATCACTCACACAAAAAGAAAAGGCTGCTTGCTTTGGACGATGATAGCTCTGGATGTCATTATTTGTTAAGGTTCACCCGTATTTCATTATATGGTGACCACATTGCGTGCTGCTTTCTCTTGATTTGTAACGTTGCATAACTCCTTGTCTGCCTACGCACTCAATATAGAAGGCGAGAGTGTAGTTTGTAGATCTGGCCTCCGAGGTAAAAACCAGCGGCATGCACATTACTTAGTCTCTTTGTGCTGCAACTGATTCTACTGTAAAGAAGGTATAATAAACGCACTTGCCTCACACCTTCCTGTGATGTTTCTAAGAGATAATGTATGCACAGAATTCAGTATAACTCCTGGTGGACATAAAGAATACTTCATAGGCATGAAAATATCTTCCCCGAGGCTCCAAGATAAGCATGCATTTATTATTGCTTTTATTTTTCAATATCGTTTACTTTCAATATCATTTTGCATTGGTGTCAGGTGAGCAGCCTAGTGGACAGATGCTTACATCGAGTATGAAGTGATTCCCTCCGATAATTCTAGGACCCACCTAGAACCACACACAGTTATGACCATCTTACTGACTGTATTC
>NW_005345055.1:0-1539 GCF_000412655.1 Myotis brandtii | reverse complement strand
AAAGCTATATTTCATTTGAAAGATAAATTTATTACACACAGAGGGTGCAATTTTTCCCCATAATGTTGGGATAGAGATCATTATCCAAAATGTGATTTAAATCAAACAAAACTAGAATATATTTATTCAACTAAGCAAAGTGTTTGTGACTATTCATTTAAATGAGCTATGTGTTAAATCATTAGGATTTTAATCTAATAATTTAATTGTATTGTGTTTATGATGATGGAATGTCACGATGTAGTGATATCTTTCACTATAGCTAATAGAGTTTTAAAGTGAATTTCCATCTGTAAATGAACTTGATTTAGGTACAGGCTAAATTTACAGAGTTTGATGTATTTAATTTCTGTTTAGAAATAATGCCAGGTAAGTGTGGATTTACAGAAAGGAACAGAAACATTTCCTTGTTGTGATAAAAATAGAACAGTTGCCAGGTGTGTGCCACATCTGCACCTGCCACTAAGGTAACATGTGGCTGTGAGTCAGATTTTTGCATCATGACACAGGAGGTGAATCCCCATCCTAGTGTCTAGTCACTGGAGTGACAGTAACACCCTTCCCCTCCTAAAGGAATAATGACCTCTGGCCTTGCTTCACCCCAGTCAGGTCCAACTTCAGGCTCTTGGTAGACTGATTTAGAAATCATCCTGGCCCTAAACACTTACCACCGTTATCCAGGATGCGCCTGGCCTTTATTTTACATTGGCCTCTGGGGGTTTCTTTGCATCTAGAGGCCTCCTGACTCATCTGGACAATTAAACAGCATCCTTGGCTCCAGACCGTCCTTGACCTTTTGCTAAATTGGTATATTCTAAATTGAGTCAATGGCATATTGGGTGTAATGGCTTAAGGGTCATTTCTCCTGAAGCACATATATACATTTTTTATGGGGGCTATAAATGCCTTCACTCCAGAGATTAGCTGACAGATGGTATGAACTTTAGTCCATAGTAACAGGTCTACAGGAGTGATCTTTTAGACCAGGTATACTTTGAATATCTTTTAAGGCCCACCCTCTAGGCAGTGCCTATTTTGTCAACAGATGGGGTGGCACACCAAATGCAGTGTTCAGCTTTCTGCATGACTGCGGTGAAGCCACACTTCATTCTAAGTAACAAGAACTAGAATCAGACAGCCCCTCGTTTCTGAGGCCCTACAGTGGAGTCAGGGTCTCTGGATACCGCTGACAATAAGGAAAAACATTCTTTTGAGATTTCCATTTGGGACAGGTGAGAGATTCAGTGGTTTTAGCAGAACAGTCTTTGGTAGACAGAATTGGAAACTGGTTCAATTAGAACACTCTAGAGGAATCTGGAAGGCAATGACATAGATAAGGGTGAGGATAAGGTCAAGAGTTGAGTGAACCCATTCTACTCGCCTCTGAGAGCTCACATGAGCACAAACGTGAGGGAGCAGGTAAAGTGAGACTGGGCAAGACTCAAAGGAATCAGCAGTTAAAGGCTTACTGGCATGAGACCGATAAAAATAGACCCTCAAATCAAAAAACACCTTCAAAAGAATTATAGGAAGGAATAA
>NW_005345054.1:0-1077 GCF_000412655.1 Myotis brandtii | reverse complement strand
GAAATTGGGGGTCACCACAACATGAGGCACTGTGTTAAAGGGTCGCCACATTATGAAGGTTGAGAACCACTGCTTTAGATTGTAATCTGAACCACAGAGGACCTCTGGGGAAAAGACTTCCTGAAATAGCATTAGTTACATCTTATCACAAGTAGCGTGTTGATGTATAATTACTTATCATTACGGCAATACATCATTTTAAAACGTATTTCCCAACTGCTTCTTTTCCCCTTACAAATGTATTATTCATATCTATATAAATAACAGCTCACTGAATTCATTTAAAGAAATCCATTGATTCTAGTAAATTATTAGACACATGTAACTGTCACTCGGGCAATAATCTTGAAACGCCCCACTCAGGATTTCTGGAAAAAAAAACTCCAGGGATGAAGGATGAATAAAAATACCATTCCATCTGTTAGCTAAACTGACTGCACCAAGTAAGATGGAACTTAATTACAGAGTTGGCTACATTTTCAAAAGGTGATTTCCAAAGGCCGGAAGTTTGATTTAAACCTCTCTATGTTTATTTCCTCCAAGGACCTTTGGTGGTGGTTGCAAATTACAGTTTTAGACCCACTGGCTGCCAAGGACCCG
This sequence comes from Myotis brandtii, assembly GCF_000412655.1. Taxonomy (NCBI): domain Eukaryota; kingdom Metazoa; phylum Chordata; class Mammalia; order Chiroptera; family Vespertilionidae; genus Myotis; species Myotis brandtii. The sequence continues at coordinate 477 of NW_005345054.1, read as the reverse complement.
AGAGTTAGTTAGGTAGGAGTGGATCCAGAGTAAAGAAGGAAGTGGGAAGAACTATGGTCCCCCTCTTCTCGCCCCCTCTCACCTTTCCCATTCTTCAGTCCTGGACTGCCTGGGAACAGCACCAAGTATTTTCACTTACAAATAGACCATCAGATGCAATACAGGATACACAATTAAATTTGAATTTCAGGGAAACATTTGTTTTTTTGTATAAGCATGGCCCATGCAATACTTGATACATACTTACACTAAAAATAACTTATTGTCCATCTGACATTTACATTTAACTGGATGCTCTGTATTTATATTTGCTAAATCTGGCAACCCAACTATTTTGTCAAGATATTGATTTGGAAACTGTATCAGAGCTCATCTTTTCTAAGGTGTTTTTTTTTTAAATGTATGCTTCGATTAATTTTTAGAGAGAGAGCAAGTGAGATGGATAGAGAGATAGAAACATCAATGAGAGAAACATCA
>NW_005345053.1:0-829 GCF_000412655.1 Myotis brandtii | reverse complement strand
CTGTCCCTCTGTGAGTATAAAGAACAGCATTGGGACCAAGTAGCCCTTCTTCCTACACTGGGAAAAACCATATGTGCTGGGGACCAGTGAGGGAGCTGGCTTGCTGGTCTTAAAAGTGATCCTGCCCAGGAGGACTGTCCAGAGAGCTGACATGACCCCAATAGAGTGGGAGTAGGGGAAACCAGGAACTAAGGGGTGGGGCATCATAACCAACCAGTTTTTGTGGAAAAGGCAATTTCTTGGAACTCTTTGAATTGCTTTATATACATCCACTCTTGCTAATTGTTATCACAGTTCTATGAACTAAACGCTGTTATTATCCCATTTTATAGATAAGGAAACTCAAGCGCATATGTAGCTGAATTATTAACCCAAGTTCATACAAGTGATGAAGCTGGAATGTAAAATGAGGAAGTTTAACTCCAGAGACAGGCTAAGTTCTACTGGTTCTACTAGGTCCTTATTTAATTTAAGCCAAGATGGACACATGACCCATTGCTGACCAATCAGTCTGTTCCATAACTCAGCCTCACAAGACTCAAGGTATACCAATGAGGGCTGGCCTAGGACTCTTGCCAGACCTTATGGGAAAGGTACTCTTTAATTGTTGAGATTGCTTAAATTGGTAGAATGTGAGGCTAGAGTTGTTGGAGTCATCTTTGCCATAAAAGAAAAGTGGAGAGAGAAAGGGTCATCATTGTTTTGGCATTAATATAGGCTTCACCTGAATTTCAATATAACCCCTGGGCTTTTGGGTTTCATAAGCCAATAAATTCTGTTTTTTGTTTTTGTTTTTTTTCCCTTAATCCAGTTTGAGTTAGGGACCTGT
>NW_005345052.1:0-511 GCF_000412655.1 Myotis brandtii | reverse complement strand
GTTATTTGAACCAAAACAGCCTCTTAAAAGAGGGGAAGTATTAGCTCTCATTCTGCTCATCTTGAGGACACAGTATAGTGAGGAGTTGAATAGAAGTGTTCAAGTAAGCATGATATTGTGGAAATAATCTTATTTTCCAGGACAAACCGATCGTCACGAATAATGATTACATTACTGAGGGCATGTTACAGGAGCAGGTTCCAGATGCTCTAGCAGGTGGCCTTGGGAAAGCTACTTCTCTTATATCAACATAAAATAAGGAAATAATTCCGTCTTTCAGGGTTGTTGCGAGGGTTAACTCAAACCACACATGAAGCATGTAACACAATGCTTTATGTAGAGAATGTGCTCATTGCTAATGGTAACTGTAATTACTATTAGCTTTTCATGCAGCCATGCTACCATGAATTATTCTTGTAGTAGTCCCCAAATGTTTCTATTTTGTTTTTATACGAGTGATACTGTGCAGAAACGTCATTTCTTTACTATGATCTTTTCTTCTTTCTTTCCT
>NW_005345051.1:0-1324 GCF_000412655.1 Myotis brandtii | reverse complement strand
TTAAAGGGCCAGAAGGTTGAGAACCACTGCCAGTGAGTCTGGAGAGCTTCATTTTGTCTAAATCCCCATGACATTTCACAGCTGCAATGATAGACTCCTCGTTGCACTGTTTGCCTTCATGCTTGAGCTCCCAGCATTGCTGTTCTATCGGTGTCAGTGGTTCCAGGTATTTATAATCCTCTCGCAGTCCTAGAACTTCTTATGCAACGTGAAAGAAAGGATTTTTTGGGTTAGGAAATAGGTTCGTTTAGAAACGAAGTCCATTTTCGCTTGGTAAGTCTGTTGTTATGGCAATAGAAGTGTACTTGTAACAGAAGGGCAGATCCAGAAAATTAAAGAATGGAAGAAGTGGTGACATTCTGGGAAGGGAAGTTAGATGTCATGAAAAGAGGAAGCCAGCAGCATCTAAAGAGTATTGTCAGTGCCTGGCTGCAGAGACAGGCATGGCGGGCAGGGCTCCACAGGGTCACACTGGGCATGTGCAGGTATGACCTCTGCCTGTCCTGGACACCCTGGCCCCGTGGAAGGAGGGAGAGATGACCGACCATGCTCATCCTTGCAGCAGCATCAGCTCCTTCCAGATGATGCATGTCTGCTATTCACAGTGCATCGTGAATCAGGCACCTCTGGGAGAGAGGTCACCTGCAGGTTTGCGTTTCTCTTCTTTCCAACACTCTTCCTCTTCTCTTCCAGTCCGTGGGCTGTTGGCACTCCCCGCGTCTCCCGGTCTGCCATTCCTGGGAGGACATCGCCTTTGGAGTCCCTGTCCCTGACAGAGAGGTGCAGTTTCCCCCGTACCCCTCCCTACCAAGCTTTCCGCGCTGGAAATCAATCCTCTGCGGGCTGTGATCGCATTTGCAATTTTATTTTCAGGAGAGCGTTTTGCTAGTACAAATCACATGTCGGGGTAGATATTTTCTCCTCTCTTGGACCATGTAATCCACTATGGAGAGCACTGCAAAAACAGCAAAACTAAACTAAACCCCACAAGCAACAGCACGCGGTGCACGGAGGCTGCGTGTGCGCTCCCAGCCTCAGCTGCGCCCCGTGGACGGGGGAGACTCTAAACCTAGCCTTCCATATGCTCCTGGAAAACACGCGAAGGCTGTGCTCATTTGCTTCCTAGATGGAAACTAAATGTTAATGATTTTTTAAAAAATGTTGCATCTTCCATTTATGCTGCCCAGTCCCAATAAATTCCACACATGACCTAATTCTGTTCCCAGTCCTGGGGTCCATGGAGCCAGTCCTCCCGGGACTTTAATAGCTGTGATCCTTCGTGAGGATCTTCTGTTAAACCGTTCTGTCTTGATTTTAGCAGGAT
>NW_005345050.1:0-788 GCF_000412655.1 Myotis brandtii | reverse complement strand
TTTAATAGCAATTAATATCTGAATGTCAAAATCTGCCGTGTTCCGGGCACCGTGCTAAGCCCACAGCAGGACCCATCTCATTTACCGTCCCTACAACCTTTCCGGGCAGGGATGTTACCATTGAGAATTCTACAGTGAGGAAAGCGAGGTTTAATGAATCTAAGTAAACCTGCCCAGGGCCATGCAGTCTAATTAAAGGTGACCTTCAGACCTGTAAAAAGAGCTAATGGCCTTGACAAAAGATGGGGGCTGAGGATGGTCCTGTTTACCCTGGGGCCAGTGCTTCCCAAACTTGACCGTGCAGTTGAAGCCTATGGGGATCTTGTTAAAATGCACATTCTGATTCAGCAGGTCCGGGTGGGATACTGCGTTTTTAAGGAGCTCCCAAGTGATGCTAGGCTGCTGGTCCAGGGACCGCACTTTAATAAGCAATAAGGCCTTAGGCCCCAGTGGAGCCGATAAGGCCCGCCTGGAATGCAGGCTTGCCCACACAGAACTTCACGCCTGTCTGCACGCACAGAGAGGCCTCTTCCACGCGAATGCCATTGTTTATAAAAATTAATCCATGGTCTGCTCGATAATGTATTCTGTTTTACAAACGCCATGTTTTTGAAGCCTGGTTCAAGCTTTGCTCTGCAGTAGGGTCGAGTGAGCCTGCTGCCAGTTTGCACAGGGGCCAATTTCTGCAAATGAATGCCCCACCCCCCTCCCTGTGGGTCTGCAGGCCTGGCTGGCAGAGGGCGCAGGTGGCGTATGAAAAATCCAGGCTGGAGAATGTGCACACAGCC
>NW_005345049.1:0-214 GCF_000412655.1 Myotis brandtii | reverse complement strand
CTGTGCCCCTGGGTGGGCTGTGCCCCTGGGTGGGCTGGCGCAGCGCAGTCCCTGCTCCGCCCAGATTCTGGGCTGCCAGTTCCCGGGAGGCACACTAGCCCACAGTGTCTCTGGCCATCTTCGGAGTCCAGCCCAGACAGGCGATTGTAGAAGATCATTACCAAACTGGCAATTTTGGGGTTTATTTGTCTGTCTGAATGATTGCGAGTTTATT
>NW_005345048.1:0-344 GCF_000412655.1 Myotis brandtii | reverse complement strand
CGGTGTTTACCTATGCCGCCATCTTGGTGGAGCCCCTCCTTGAGTTTTTCAATTATGTGATAAATTAAAGAAGCTAAATAGCCCAGCCAGTGTGACTCAGTTGGTTGAGCTTTGGTTCACGCACCAGGAGGTCACTGGTCAACTCCAATCAGGGTGCATGCCTGGGTTGTGGGCTTGATCCCCCAGGGCAAGCTGCAAGCAGCTGATCTCATTGATGTTTCTATATTCCCCCCCCCCTTCCTTCCTCTCTTTGAAATCAATTAAAACATATCTAGAAAAAAAAAAGCTAAATAGACATAACCAAATATGGTGCATGGACCTAGACTGCCTTTGAGTTAAAAGAA
>NW_005345047.1:0-213 GCF_000412655.1 Myotis brandtii | reverse complement strand
AATTAACCCAACCAAGATGGCGGTTAATTTGCATATATAGGCTGGGAGCATAGCAAGCCAGGCGGCTGAAAACAAGCTGGGCGGTGGAGGCAGGAACAAACAACCCAGCCGGGCAGCTGAGGAAGGCAGGAACGATCAACCTGGGCCGGTTGGCTGAGGCAGGCTGGAACGAAACAAGTTGGACATCCCCCGAGGGGTCCCAGACTGCGAGAG
>NW_005345046.1:0-224 GCF_000412655.1 Myotis brandtii | reverse complement strand
CCCAAGTTCAGCTACCCTAGACCTGTTTCTGGACACATCAGAATAAGTCCCTCTAGAGACCCCGTCAACCCCCTCCTCCAAATCTGAACCAGGCTTCCCTTAATGCACTTCCAGGACTCTTTTTAAGCTTCAGTTCAAGCACGCCACCGCCGGATTCCTTAGGTGCCCCCCCAAGACGGGCGCCCCGACGTCCTCCAACCCTAGGCCGAGGCCCTCCAATCCCA
>NW_005345045.1:0-331 GCF_000412655.1 Myotis brandtii | reverse complement strand
AATATTTTAAGCAATAAAAAAAATACTTAAAAAAAAGCAACTACTAATCTGTTTTTCACTCATATAGTGATGCCTTTCCCAAAATATATAATGGAATCATATAACATGTAATCATGTAATCTTTGGGGTCTGGCTGCTTTCAGTTAGCAAATTAAAGATTCAGTCTTATTGTTGTACTAGAGGCCCAATGCATGAAATTCATGCAGGGTAGGGAGGAGGTCCCTCAGCCCGGCCTGCACCCTCTCGCAATCCGGGACCCCTTGGGGGGTGTCCTACTGCCAGTTTAGGCTCAATCGGCAGTCGGACATCCCTCTTGCAATCTGGGACCCCT
>NW_005345044.1:0-738 GCF_000412655.1 Myotis brandtii | reverse complement strand
TATCTTCTCAAAAGGAAGAGAAAACAAAAGAGTTCTTCATAGGAGTTTCTTCTTTATCTTAAAAGTCAATGATCACAAACCCTCTGGCTTCCCTTCAGTGTAGACCTGCATGGCTGACTATGTTACTGCCTTGACTTCCATTCCCTGAGGATGTTTGGGCAATGAGAACTCTTCTCCACACCCAGTTGACCATAATTTGACATTTACTTGCTCAAGACTAAGTACATTCATTTCCTGAGGCAGGAAGAATTCCTCAGCACTGAACTTACAAAGCCAATCATCCAAAAAGTGAAACAGAAACCCACTCCTTGTGTTTCTACTTGTATTGCTAGGAGGGGCTCTACTGTCTCAGTATCTGTCATGGGCCCAAACGTGGCCATTGCACGTTGCTTGAAAGCTTCTCCGGAGCATCTCCCCACGCATGTGCCTGGACACCCACTGTAGGATCCAGTACTCGTACTTCCATCGACTGGAGGATCCTTGGCCTTGGTCGCCTTCTGCTTCTCGTTCAAACTGTCCTCCCGAATATCTTCCTCTTCCTGCGCTATGACCGCAGCCTTGGGCATTCTACTTCCACCCTTGGGCGCCACAATTTTTAAAACATGCAATACCGGACTTTAGTCAGGGGCACTGACCTCTTTTCCTTAGGTTGTCAAATGAAAAAAATGTCAACAACCAACACAAAATGGCCATCCGGTGTAAATGAATCCAAATTATACTTTTTTAAAGAATCAGATT
>NW_005345043.1:0-955 GCF_000412655.1 Myotis brandtii | reverse complement strand
TATATGTACCACATCTTCTTTATCCAGTCCTCCATCACAGGATACTTTATCTCCATGTCATGACCACCAGGAATGAAGTTAGGGGTACTCTTTGTGTCATTGTGGCAGTTCTATTAGTCATACAGGGTGAAAACCAGGGAACCAGCCTGACTGCTGCATCACTTAGATCCAATCTGCCCTGGGTTCCTTTTATTTACCCTGGAATAACTTGAGAAATAGTATAAGAGCATAAGTTATGGAGCTATGCTATCCAGGTTCAAATTCTATCTCCACTGCTTTTACACAAGTAACTTGGGTGACTTACTGTGTATCTCAGTTTTCTCATCAATGAGAAAACTGATGGGTCACCCCCTACATGCCCCCTACTGAGGATCGAGCCACAACCTGGGCATGTGCCGCAACCAGGAATCAAACCATGACCTGGTTCATAGGTCAATGTCATGCTGGCGAGGCTACTTTTATATCATTTTGCTTGAAGTTCACAATGATATCTCCAAATAGTCCATATTTTTATAAATTGTCAATCATCTTACTAGTACTTGGTGAAATCCAACTTAGCCTTTTATGCAGTAGTTCTAAAATGAAGGATGTCAAAACAGAATCACCAGGAAGTTTCTGTAAAAGTACACTGACCACTCCCTTCCTCCCATTAGGAAAATCCTGGAATAGCACCCTTTGTTCAATTTATAATTTTTAACTCATATTTCTCCATGTCAAAATTTTTCCTGTGTGTATACATTTTATCTCACATCTAAGGCTGTAAGTTCTTCTATAGCAGAAACATCTGCTTTTATAAGTCTTCCCACAACAATGGAATTCTAAGTGAGATGCATAATAGTGCCAATAAATATCAAGCTGGCAAGTGTAAAGTTCATTTTTGTGATAATCAATATTCTTTTCTCGCCAGTATATTCCTGACTGTTTCTTCACTCTTGACTTCAACAGAAGTGTGGAG
>NW_005345042.1:0-1246 GCF_000412655.1 Myotis brandtii | reverse complement strand
AAAAAAAATCTACAATTTTGGGAATCCCTCCATGTATCTACCCATCTAACCCTTGGTAGTTTTAATGATCCACTGGGTTGCGAGGCCAATGCATTAACCTCCTCAGTATATTGTATTGCAAGGAAGGCATAAGGCAAGACACTAACAGCCACCTGTGTTCCAAATTTCTTAGGAGGAAAGTGTCTGAAAATGTAGAGGTGTTTTACTCCATAAACCAGCAAGACCCAAAGGATACTGTCTAGAAATCCTGCTTTATCAAAAGAAGAACTGACTAGTAGTTTCCATATCAAAGATCAAGCTCCGCTGAGCCCAGTGGCCTTTGTGTGGCAACCACAGTGTTGGCACACTTCTCAAGTGTTTCAAAATGGTCCTCCAGTGCTAAACGGGGCACTGTTCATTTGCTTAACAAGCTGCTCTCCTTCCTCTCCCCTCCCCCTCTCTTCAAAAGACAATAGGGAAAGATAAATTGCATTCTAGGCCAAATCTGAGTAATCACACATTTTATATTAGAGAAGCCTAAAAAATACACTTTATTTTCTTATTTTTTTGCATATTTTTAAACACTTCTCAGCTCACAAAAAGCTGAGTGTCAGCATAAAATGATTTATTTTATGGTGAAGTTTCAGGGATTATGTAAAGCCCGTAGATTATTTGGAGACCATTTTTCAATAAGATATAGAGAAAGGGGAAAGCAGTTTCATAAAACTTTCAAATATACCATAATGAGCTTTCAAATGAAGTATTACTACCATGATCTTAGAATAACTAAAATTATTATAACCTATTCTTAGGACATGAGTTTTGATACTATATATGTTTTCTTTTTCATTTTTAAATCGGTACTTTTGAGCAAATTAATGAGTTTACAGGTCATTCTCAAACTGATTCCTGAAAAGCAGAATATTTTGGAGTTAAAAAGTTAAACCATTTTTCATAGCAATATACATATTTTCTTCTGCTCATTGTTCAATCATGTTGATGCTCAAATTTTTTCCCCACTGTAGACTAGACAATGGTGCAGGTTATGAGTTAGACTACTGAATACCATCATTCATAAGATAAACTAGGGTGTCAGTATTTCTAACTAAGGCAATCAGTCAGGAATTTATCCTTTCCCTTGATTTATGATTTTGAGTCTGTTGGCAACTGTTTGATACATTTAAGTATGTACAATAATTAAACAAATGCATCTAGCTATAAGTAATTTCATCTGGAATATCAACAATGTTATCCATAAAAATCTAAA
>NW_005345041.1:0-1342 GCF_000412655.1 Myotis brandtii | reverse complement strand
TTTTTTTTAGAAGAGATACTTTCCATTTGTAGATATACAGTGTACTCTAGCATTTAGTTACATTGTGTAAGAGATTCAGATTTGTGAATATGAAAATAATACTTATAATGTATATTTCATAAATGCATCTAGATGAAGAAGAATAAACTAAAACTGTAGGATAATCTAAACAGCTACCCTAAAAAATTACCCATGGCATTTTAATGCAATGTTATTTTACCAGCACAAATTTAAAGTTCATAGTAATATAATTAGTAACATGTAAAATCTTTATTACCAATCTTAATCTTTTGTTATATGACTGAAAATTATTTTATGGCAGTACAATTAAAATAATGCTAAAAATGTCAGCATAACAAAATTAAACTAAAGTAACTACTACAATATGGTACCCAAAACCAGCTAATTTAAATGCAAAATACTTCATAAATGCTATTTATCTGAGTTAATGCATATTAAGGGCTTTAAGGAGTAGTTTGTGTAACTGAAATAAACAAAAAATAAGCACTGTGCAGCCATCTTTACTATTGTTTAACATGAGGGAAATATTAATTAGGTCTATAACAGGCCACTTGAGGAAAATGTATCCACATCACAGCTTAGTTAATATAAAGAGGGCTGGCAGGCTTTCCCGGGCTTTTAAGAGGAAAGCTTGAAATGCTTAAAGTTGTCCTCATACAAATAATGGTATGTTGTTAACTATGACAGCTAGACTGAAGATGTTCAGAATATTAAGTCTGTGATTTGAAAAAGGAGTTTCAAAATATTAGACCATTTTTTCTGTCATTCATAATGACTCTCCCAAAGTTTTGTTTTTATAAAGTGGGAATATGGAAGGGTTTAAAAATAAGATTATTAAAAAAATTTAAATATGCCTGGTATAGAAACTGGAAAATATAGAAAAGTGAAAATAATCACCTAGATTTTCACCACCCATAAAATACTACACTTAATATTTAGTATATATATTTCTTGTTTCTGCTCTTTCCTGGGTAATTTAAAAAATTAAATAAAAGATAGTTGTTATTATATCCTATAGAATATTTATATTTGTAGTTAAAGGAATCTAATGAAATACAAAAATCACTAATAATAATGAATCAACTGTACTTTCCTTGTATTATTTCAACCTTTCTTTTTGAGACCCTCAAAAAGTAATGCTAGTTATATATTTATTCCCAATTTTGTTTTATTTGCATGTAATTTTGAGGGTTATTCTTAAAAACATGGCTAGCATTTAAACAATTTTAGTAAACTTTGAACCATAAATTTCAGAGAAACTAGATGTTATAGTGTGTTTATTGCCATCTATAATAATAAAAGCATAATATGCAAATAGACT
>NW_005345040.1:0-588 GCF_000412655.1 Myotis brandtii | reverse complement strand
GGGACACTCTTAAGTCAAGGCCCCACTGTATTTAAAAACTGCCTGGGCCGTCTGGCTGGCTGGGAAAGAAACTCCAACCTCCTCCTCCCTCAGCTTCTCAAGACAATAACCATCTCCCAGGCCCCTGGATATTTCCAGATGCCTCGCCAACATGACACAGCAAGCACTGCAGCTGGGACCAACTGAGCTGGGGCCCCTTGCCCACCCCAGGTCCCTACTTGATGCCCCAGTTCTCTGCCAGGTCTTCCCGCATCTCACTGGTCACACACAGGTTCAGGTGGGAGAGGCGTCCGAAAAGCTTTTCGTACCTGAAAAGACACAGTGTTGCTCAGCCCAGAGCCCTGGCCAGGCCGCACGACCATAACCACCATGTGACCGGAAACCTTCCCGTACAGAAGAGGCTGCAGAGCTGGGGTCTCCCAAATCGAGTCACTGGCAAGATAACTTCCCAGGATTTGTACTGAGTTCCACCTGTACTACTGTTCCTTCACATTTTTCTTTACATTGTATCGCTTCTCAGCTTAAATACAATTACTTTCAAAGGAAACAACATATGCTACCGAAGGGAAAATCCAGTCTCTCTTGCCA
>NW_005345039.1:0-713 GCF_000412655.1 Myotis brandtii | reverse complement strand
GTGTTTACCTATGCCGCCATCTTGGTTTCTCCAGGATGGTAGATTTTTTATGTATACACTTAACATTGCTTTTAACTAAAAAAATTGACTAACTTTTGAAATGATGTCAAAAATCTAAATTGCTATCATAGCAGCATTATTCATAATAGCCAAGAAGTGGAAGCAACCCAAATTTCCATCCACTGATGGATGGATAGAAAAAATTTGGTATATCTATCCAGTGAAATATTTTTTGTCAATAAAAAATGAAGTACTGATACATGCCACAACATGGTTGAATCTGGAAAACATGCTAAGTGGAGAAAGCCAGTTACAAAATACCACATTTTGTATGATTTCATTTATATAAAACGTCCAGAATAGACAAAATTATAGAGACAGAAAGTAGATTAGTGGTTGCTTGGGGCTGGAAGGACTGGAGAGAAGGGGAATAGGAATTGACTGGTAATGAGGTTTCTTAGGGGGAATAAATATGTTCTAAAATTAGATTGTGGCGATGGTGGTACAACCCTGTGGTTATACAAAAAAACCCTGCATTTTACACTTTAAATGGGTGAATTGTATGGTATGTTAGCTCTATCTCAGTAAATCTGATTTTTAAAAGTCTAAATTGAAAGCCTTTCATGACTATGTGTAGGGCACCACGCAGTGTGGTGTGTGTGGTGGACAGAACACGGGTTTCGAAGTCAAACACACCTAGATCCAAATATTCT
>NW_005345038.1:0-690 GCF_000412655.1 Myotis brandtii | reverse complement strand
CCCACAGGTTGAGAACCGCTGTAAAGGAAGCAGAACTTTGACTTTTCCTTCCCAGAACTCACCTACTTCTGGGCTTTCAAACAATTCATGAACAAGATGGTCAAAGTCATAGGTTACTTTCGCAAGAGAAGCAGGTTCAAAACTTGAAAACATTAGTTCATCGTCTTCATGTTCGTCTTCACGTTTCAAAGTTCCTCCGAACGCCCAAGTGAACGCAAACACGAAGAGCTTTTGAATCACTGCCGTTAGCTTGTCGGGGTATTTCTCCAGAAACCATGGACTCTCAGCGCTGGAGGAGGTCAAGGCGGAGGGGCGGCGGTTATAGGAGGCACGCAGTCGCTTATTTCAAAAATCACAGCCAAGTTTCATTATTAAAAATTTCCATAGTTAAGTGTGGACCTAAAAATTCTGTTCGATATTTCTTTAGGTCGTCAGCTCTCGAGATAAAATTCAAAGTTAGTGTGTAATTTTCCTTTGGGAAGTCATGTAAATTATACACGGCTACTGTTTCTCCTTTCAAAGCACCATGTGTGTAAGAGGGTTGTAGTCAGCTTTTACTTAATTAGTAGACACGATTCACTTTTATTTTAAGTCAGTGTTTGAGCTGAGAGTTTGGAAGAGGATCTGGTAATTCTTCATATTAGTGAGTGACAAGTGACTAGACCAGTGGTTCTCAACCTGTGGGTCGCG
>NW_005345037.1:0-293 GCF_000412655.1 Myotis brandtii | reverse complement strand
CTGGCAGCCGTTAGGGACCCTACCCGTGCATGAATTTCGTCACTGGGCCTCTAGTAAAATATAATAATGATCAAGTCCTACATTAAAGAAAAACACTACATGCTTGTTCTAGATAAAAACAAACAAACAAAAACCACAATAACAAGTCTGGCCAGTTATAGCTCGGTGGTTGAGCATCAACCTATGAAACAGGAGGTCATGGTTTGATTCTCTGTCAGGGCGCATGCCTAGGATGCGGCTGGTCCCCAGTGACGGTTATGCAGGAGGTAGCCAATCAATGATTCTCTCTCATC
>NW_005345036.1:0-1200 GCF_000412655.1 Myotis brandtii | reverse complement strand
AAAAAAAAGAAATCCTATTAGTCTGTGTGGATTTCCAATCAGTTTTCTTGAGCACCAACACCATTCTGTTCTTTCCCCCACATCCTGGGCCTAATTCTGGCTCATAGTTCAGATCTCAGCTTTGAGGCCCATCCCCTGTGAGGCCTATCCTGATCCCTCAATTCTGAGGTACTTCTGCTCTGTGTCCCCACAACACCTATCACCCTATATGACAGCCTTTCTTTTAACCTGTGTCCCCATGAAGAATAAGGTCCCTGAGTCTAGAGCCTGTGGCTTGTCCCCAGTGGGATCCAGGGTGTCCAGCATGTGCCTGGCAAATATCTCTATACAGGAAATATCTGCTGGATGCCCTGAGAGCACTTGACAGTAATGAACCTCCCACTGTGGGTCATCTCTTCTCAAGGTATGGCTCAAGGCCATTTGCAAAAAGATCACAGAAGAGCTTAGTTTACAATGTTCCATTCCTGGCTCCCTTCCACAGACCCTCGTAATCACACTCAGAGTGAGTGGAGCCTCAGGAGTCTGACCTTTTAACAAGCACTCCAGTGATTCTCACACACACTAGTATCTAGGAAACACTATCCTTGGGCCTTTACCCATCGCCAGAGACCTACTGGTTGCAAAGGGTGGACCCTCCCCCTCGCCCCATAGGAGGCTGTACCAGGCCTGGTCCAGTTCCCCCAGCCCAGGCTATGGTCCATCTCCAAGACCACAGGCAGCCAACAGGGGCTTATGCCCATCGGCTCTAGGGACATCATCGGTCTGGTGTCTAGCTGGCCTTACTACCCTGCGAGGGGATATTCCAGAAGGAGAATACAAAGAGACAGGAGTAGACAGTGGTGGGAGGCCCTGGTTCCATGCAGAACCTGCCCATGGAATGGACCCCTGGTGGTCAGGCAGAGCTGCCCTGGGGGGCACCAAAGGGGGCAGCCCTGGGGACCTGTGACTCTGGGGAAGGAAAAGGAAAACAGAGTCAGGAGTCTGAGTTTATTTCCCTAACCAGAGGTGGATCTTGAGCATTTCTGTGCCTGTTTCATCAATATAAAAAAAAAGAGCCCAGCCGGCATGGCTCAGTGGTTGAGCGTCTGTCCACCTATGAACCAGGACGCGGTTCAGTTCCCGGTCAAGGCACATGCCTAGACTGTGGGCTCAGTCCCCAGTTGGGGGCATGCAGGAAGCAGCCAACCAATGACTTTCTCT
>NW_005345035.1:0-419 GCF_000412655.1 Myotis brandtii | reverse complement strand
GGCTCACAAGCCACAGTTTGCTGACCACGGCTAGAGAAACAAGTGTCACTATCAAGTGTAGAGTTTTAAAAGCGGTCACAAGTTAGTGCTGAGTGTTTTCCAGCTAGCATCCCTTTTGTGCAATAAGGCTTTGATAACTGCTGTTTGCAATTACTTCTGTGTGTATCTCTTCTTTTTAAAATTTTTAACTTTTCTTTTCTATTTCAGTTTACATTGCCTACTATTTTGTATTAGTTACAGGTTAGATAATCATATACTTTACAAAGTGATCTCCCTGATATTTCCAGTCCTCACGTGGCACCATCTGTAATTACACCATTATTGATCACATTTCCTGAGCTGTACTTTAATCCTCATGACTATCTTTTCCCCTTTCAATTCAGTGTTCTTTGGTGACAGCTAAAGGAAGGTGAGAAAGG
>NW_005345034.1:0-486 GCF_000412655.1 Myotis brandtii | reverse complement strand
AAAAATCAATAAAATATATTTTTAAAAAAAGTATATACCTACCTGGTTTAAGTATTAAAAAGATAATTAAATAGGTAGATAATTTGAGACAGAAACTAGCACATAGTAAACACTGTATGAGAGTTGGCTGTTAAAATGAGCTGTCTCACTCGCATTACCCAAGGATTTGGTGTAGAAAAGGGGGAGGTAATGAATGAGGGTGACATTTCAATATTGCATGCTATTGAAGAAGAGAGGAAACACAAGGGAAAAAAAGTTAGCAGAAACTCTCGGAGCCCTCTGGAGGTGGATGAGCAGGGCTCACAGCACTTGCTCACTCAGCATTTCTCTCCTGCACAGGACAACAGGACAGGACAAAGGAATCAGGACAAGACCCTACTAGTCATGTCCCAGTTCTGCTCCTTCCTGTGAAGTTACTAGAGGCTCCAGGAAGACACATGCGATGAAAGAAGGCTCCTGTGGCATGCAGGTACCCACTCCCTCACT
>NW_005345033.1:0-591 GCF_000412655.1 Myotis brandtii | reverse complement strand
GTGTGTGTGTGTGTGTGTGTGTGTGTGTGAAATTGAATTGGTCTTTATGATTCCCTATGTGAACTGTAAAATGGAGACTGAGTTCTTTACTCACATGCCGGAAGAAGGAAGGTGGTATCTAACTGTGGCAGACAGTCAAAAATAAAATACCTTGAGAGAATTATCATCTAAGCACAGGCAGACTCTTCCAGGCTACAAATATTATGATTTATTGGAAATAAAAGATCATATAGTCTTCTTCAGACAGTGTTTATTTTTAAGAACTTTCAAAGTGTAATTTGCGTCTGGGATGGTGCATAAAGGAAAAGTTTGGTGTAGGTTCCTTCCAGTCATAGGCTTCTACAGCAATGGGCTGGTGGTGAAAGAGGATGGGGAGGTAGAGGTAGAGAAACGGAACACCGACTCCACAACGGTTTCTGCCAACTATTGTTTGTTTGTACAGGAAGGGACTATTTTACACTCCTGGGGATCTTAGAAGGATAATGGCAGATCATAGTGTAGAAATAGGAGATCTGTGTCAAAGGTCATGATGCCCTTTCACATCAAGAGATTTTCTCATTAAAAGAAAACCCTGGCCTTGTTCTCCTCGGC
>NW_005345032.1:0-336 GCF_000412655.1 Myotis brandtii | reverse complement strand
TATTGTCTGTGTCCATGGTTATGCATATATAGTGGCACAGCACGCAAAATTGCGTGAGACCCTGCCGTGGGGACGCAGCGTCAAGTCCTGCCGGCATTGCGAGATCTAGAGTCAAGTCCCCGCCCATCCACTTGTGCCTGCTGCACACACAGCCTTCTGGTGATCAGTCATTACAATGTGAGGGCGTCACGACCACAGGCTTTTTATAATATAGGATATATAAGTTCTTTGGTTGATCTTCCTCCCCACCCTCTTCCCTCTGAGGATCCTCATTCTGTTGCATGTTTCCACGTCTCTGATCTATTTTGTTTACTAGTTTATTTTGTTCATTAGGTT
>NW_005345031.1:0-347 GCF_000412655.1 Myotis brandtii | reverse complement strand
TGCACTGACCACCAGGGGGCAGACACTTGACGCAGGAAATGCCCCCTAGTGGTAAGTGCACTCCCACAGTGGCAGCAGCCACTCAGAGGGTGGATCCACAGCTGCTCAGATGACCGAGATGAGCAGTGCTCCCACAGCAGTCTGGTCTCTGCAGGCCACGCCCCCTCAGCACTGCAGGAATCTGTGCACTGGGCCTCTAGTCATATAACAATGATGGTGATAATTAGTGTGTTCACCCCACCCCCCTTCCCCCCAAAGTGGATAAAGAATGGTGACTCTTGCATTGGGTGGTATCTTAATTTTTTAAATTTACTTTTTATTTCCAATCTACTTGATGCTTTATTATT
>NW_005345030.1:0-340 GCF_000412655.1 Myotis brandtii | reverse complement strand
GGCTGGCTGGGATGGGAGGGGCTGTGAGGACCAGCCAGGGCTTCAAGGGCAGGCCGAGGCAGCTGGGGCTGCGAGGGCCAAACCCCTTGCATGAATTTCATGCATAGGGCCTCTAGTTTATTACTAAAGCAAATGTTCTCCTTATATCTTGCTTCCTCCTTTATTATCTTACTAGAGGCCTGGTGCATGAATTTGTGCACGGGTGGGGTCCCTTGGACTGGCTGTTGATTAGGGCTGATTGGGGCCATCTCTCCCAGTCCTGATCGGGGCCTATAGGGTCTGGCCGGCCGGGGGGAAAGACCAAGGGAGGTTGGCCGGCCACAGGAGGTTGGCTGTGGGA
>NW_005345029.1:0-500 GCF_000412655.1 Myotis brandtii | reverse complement strand
CCCCACACAGAGATGTGGTGAGCGTGACTGAATGCCGTGGGCCAGGGCACAGCTTGGGCCTCTGGGCCTCCCAGTGGCACCGCATGGAAACTGCAGGCCTCACATACTGGCTCCTGCATGAACCCACGGGGAGCCCAACCAGCTCCTGCAGTCCCAGTGGCTGTGGCCTGGCTCACCCGGAAGAGGCAATGCAGGTGCGGGGCGGGCTCCTCGTGGTGCCTGGCACCTAAGCATGAGGCTTCCCCAGCGCATGAGCCCTGATGTTTCTGGGGAGGGTAGCAGGGGCAGTGAGAGCAAGTTCGGCTGACACCCTGCATTCTCACTACACCTCTATCCCCATCACCCCCGCCCCCAGGTTGCTGGCAACAGGTCGCAGCCCCCCGCCCAGGTGCCACAGGAGGTTGGTCGCTACCACCCAACCCCAGGGCCTGCCAGCCACTGGTCACCGTCTGCAAGGCGATCGGTCAGGGCTGGGCCCCCTGCCTGGCTCCCTCAGCACC
>NW_005345028.1:0-366 GCF_000412655.1 Myotis brandtii | reverse complement strand
CCAGCCTGGGCTCCGCCATTGTCACTGCCCACAGGGAAGCCCTGCCCACCGGGCCTGGGCTCCGCCATTGATTGCTGCCCGCAGAGAGGCCCTGCACATTGTCCACTTATTAAATGTTAGGTTGTTTCTAAGTTATTTATATGCATCATGTAATTTATCTTCACAATAACTTTTTTATTTAGGGACCATTATTATCCCTACTTTACACAGGAAAACAACAAACACTGAGGAATCAAGATATTAAATAATTTTTCCAAGGTAGCACAGCTAAGAAGTGTTGGAGCCACTGTACAAACTGCAACTCTAAGACAATGAGTGCCTCTGTAAGTTGCTGTATGTGTGTGTGTGTGTGTGTGTGTGTGTGTG
>NW_005345027.1:0-759 GCF_000412655.1 Myotis brandtii | reverse complement strand
CAGAAATCTGAGAGTAGCAAGTATACAGTCATTTATAAAGAAATAGAATATTTAGCCAGTTCAGATTTTAAACATTTAAAAAATTCAACAGCATAAAACTAGTTGGAACTGACTCAGTATTTATGGGACTTGTTTCACTTCTCTGCTCTCCAGTCTCTGCCACTACCTTTCACTTTAGTGCTCAGGCCCGTGTCCTTGTCTCTGGCCTTTTAAAGGAAGAAATGGTCCCCTCAGGGCCTGGCTTTATTTATTCAGTCCCCAGCACTCTCCCTCAGACTGCTCTGAGGTGGGTCTTTTACACTGAAGAACACAAATGTACAATCAGGTCACTCAAGGCGGGAGTCCTGCATAGGTCTGTAGCCCCTGAAAGGCACCGAAATTACAACAAAATCTTGTCCTGGATCTTTCTAAAGTGGTCCTGGGTGTCCCCCCTGTGCATCTTTCACAGCTCAACTTGTACCACTGTGTTCTTTGTACTTAAAAACCCAATTAGGAGCATTAAGTGGCTCCTGATTGAATTTTGTATTAAAGAGGGCAATTGAGATGCTAATCAGGCCTTGGGGGATCACTGGGGAAATCCACATGCTTACCATCATGTTTGTGAGGAAGGAAAAGTGGAATAGACACCAGTAAAAAAAAAATTTAAGAGGGAATTAAAAAATAAACAAACTTCTAGGAAATTAGAAATACATTTATGTTTTTACTTATTCTTATTTTAAAATGATTTTTAAATTGATTTTTAGAGAGAGAGGAAGGGAG
>NW_005345026.1:0-531 GCF_000412655.1 Myotis brandtii | reverse complement strand
CTTCAGGATAGAAGGATGAATGAAGATGGATGGATGGATGGGTGGATGGATGCATAAGTAAGTAGATCAACTGATTCATAGATAAATCAAAAACACAGGGAAACATGTAGAAAAAATTATTTAGGTATTTTAAGAGTATAAGTTCCTAGTTTTACATCTTTTTAAAAGTAGAATTTTATACAATCTTCATAATGACAAAACCAAAACATATTTGTGCAAACGCTCCAATTCACATCAAAATGAGAAGAGGCCTCCACAGCTGGGCCAGCTAACGTGAATGAACAGCTGAGCCAGTAACATCTGCCAAGATGAATTTAGAGAAGGCTCCAGGGGTTGTAAAAGGAGAAGCTAGAGAAGAAGATGCTTCCAGAAGAAAATGAGAAAAATAAAGGTGAATTTAGGACTTAGGAGTGAGAATGGAGGGGTCAGAGAGTGAAAGAGGTAGACTAATAAGAAACCGGTAAGTACAAGAAGAAAAAAAAAACCTAGCAGGGATTACATAGCTCAGGAAACAAAAGGAGGCCCACGAAT
>NW_005345025.1:0-753 GCF_000412655.1 Myotis brandtii | reverse complement strand
GAAGAGCTGGGCTCATACCCTTCCAGCTCTAAGAATTTGAGCCAAAAAAGTCACATCCCAGTAAAGTGCCACTGATGTACATTACAAGGGCGTGAGAAAGAGACTATGGCGAGCCAGTTGAAAACGCAGAGTAAATTGTGACTGTGTCCGCTTGGGGAGCCATGCTCTGTGGGGCCTCGGCAGCTCGCCCCAGGTCTCAGAGTTCTGGCCCTGAGACGCTGCCTGAGCGAGCACGCATCCCGCTCTACATCACGGGAGCCTGCACCCAAACCAGCTTCAACGACCAAGATGCTTCCTCTGCACATTACCGGGCGTCCAGCCACTGGAGCGCTCGGCTGTAAGATGAGAGTCTGCAGGGAACGGGGACAGACAGGGCCAGGGCGTTGCTGGGAAATGAATGTGTAATAGAGACGGTGTTTACGATCATTTGCATTGTCTCTTGGAGCTCTTTAAGGTTAAGATGACTCAGAGCCAGGCCCAGGACAGCATGTAACCAGCTGGGGAGCCTCAGGACCATGCATTTTAAACCCCAGAGCAGTGGGTCTCCGCAGGGGCTGCACGTGAGAACCATAGGCAGGTTTTAGGGTCCCCTTGTCCGGGCCCTGCTCCACAGCTGCTCCTCTGGTGGGTCTGGCTGGGCCTCAGACACTGGTGTTTTGCCAAAGCTCCCCAGGTAATTCTTTTTTTTCAAGATTTTTAAAAATTAATTTTTAGAGAGAGAGGTTGGGCAAAGGGTGGGATTCATAGGGGGAT
>NW_005345024.1:0-549 GCF_000412655.1 Myotis brandtii | reverse complement strand
CCATGCAGAAGTTCAGTTGGAGCCTGGAGCAGCCCTCAGAGGCACCTGTGTTCCCTGGGAGGTCAAGACTTTCCTTCTCCTCCTCCTCCATGTCCCCTCAGACCTGAAGAACACACGCTTCTTGAGCCCCCGAAACCCTGCTCCCAACACCCAGACTCACCTCCCCGACACTGCACGGGTGACCTCTAGGACACGCTGTGGAAAGAAGAGCAGGGCACACGTTGACTGACGAGGTTTCCCCCACTGACCTGCGCAGTGCACAGGGAGGGCTAAACCCTGTCCTGGGCCTGTCCTCCCTCCCTCCCCATCAGGAGAGTGGACATTTGGGCCATGTGGGAAGCCAGCTGTGCACTGAATTCTCCAGAGCAGGAGAGGCCAACTCCACGCAGAGCCAGGGCTGCTGGGGAGGCAGGTGGGAGACACTTTATACACGTCCGCTCTCTGATCTGGTTCTCTGTCCTGAGCATGCTTTCTTCCAGATTGAAGGACTATTCACTCAGCCCGCAGACTTCACAAAGCCATGGGCTATATTGCTCTGTTTCCCAGTTT
>NW_005345023.1:0-238 GCF_000412655.1 Myotis brandtii | reverse complement strand
CATGACTGGAGCCAGGCTCACAGCTGGAGAGTACAGCGACAGCGGTGGCGGGAGCCTCTCCTGCCTCCCTGGCAGCGCTAAGGATGTCTGACTGACGGCTGAGGCCCACTCCCCTGGGGAGCTGTCAGTCGGATATCCCCCGAGGGCTCCCGGACTGCAAAAGGGCACAGGCTGAGCGAGGGACCCTCCCCCCGAGCGCACGAATTTCATGCACCAGGCCTCTAGTAGCATATAACAA
>NW_005345022.1:0-312 GCF_000412655.1 Myotis brandtii | reverse complement strand
TGGGGGGAAAAAAGAGGGACATCTGTAATAATCTGAATAATAGAGATTTTTTTAAAAATGGGACCACATTGTTTTAAAAAAAAAGGGTGTTCTATTTATATAATGCTGTATAAAACTTTTGTTTGGAAAAAAAACATTATTGAGATATCAAAAATATGAAACAAGGTTTTGATTGGTGTTCTAGTGATAAAGAATATGTTGTCAAACTGCTCATCTACTAAATTTTTCCCCATGTGAAATTATTTGGCTTAAATCATCTTTCAATTTGGAAAGAAGTGATGAAAGGAGGAATAAAAAGGAAGGAAGGAAGGA
>NW_005345021.1:0-512 GCF_000412655.1 Myotis brandtii | reverse complement strand
AACTTTTTAAAAACAAATTAAAATCTATGAACATCCTGTTAGAGCCAGATTTTACCAGCTAGCTAGAACTAATACATTTCCACCAATTTTGCAGGCCATAATGATTAGTAGCTTGAAATCAACCATTGTGGGACTCTTTATACCAGAAATCAGCAAAGTACTGCTTACCTATTTTTGTACAGCTCTGAGGTCAGAACAGTTCCTATATTTTTAAATAGGTGAAAAATTTAGAAGATAGCTTGAAGAAGTAGCTGAGTTTAAAGAAAAAAAGATCACTTGTGGGGATAACTGAGTTGACTGAAGTCCAACAGGAAACTATTTATGGAATTAAGTGATAAAGTTCATATCTGTATCTGGACCCACAAAATAAAGGCTGTCCCAATGGCCTGGCCCATGTCACAAATTTAAATCTAAGGTCAATCTGCATTAACAGAAACACCTGTTGAGGAAACCTAATACACACCAATCACAATCTTCCAACTCAGCTTTGGCTCTCTTACCTGCCCTGGAAA
>NW_005345020.1:0-753 GCF_000412655.1 Myotis brandtii | reverse complement strand
CGACGTTCTATCCACTGAGCCAAACCGGCTAGGGCGATATAAAATCTCTTTAAGAAGGATGGTAGAATGTCCATCCTTGAGTGTAAGCTTCATGAAGGATTTTAAAGGCTGTTTTGTTTTTTATTATTTAGTACCTAAACCAGTGATTGGCACAGGGCAGACAGTCAGTGAATATTTGTTGAGTAAATGAATAAATGAGAGTCATTATTCAACATAAGCCAAGGAAATAGAGAACTGAATCCACATTAAGTGGTAAATAACTAACAAACAGTAGGTTATTTTTCTAAGAGCAAAGTTCACTACAAGTGAGGAGGGCTGGAGCGGGAGGGGTGGCGAGCAGGTTTGGAAAGGAGAGCCTGGGAATGTGTGGGGAGGAGAAATGACCAGGTTTATCCAGGCCATCGCTTGGCCTTGGGCTGACATCACCAGGAGGAAAATCTTAGATGTGAACATTGTGCCCACGTGGCTTCTGAGCTTCGCTTGGCCTCTCCCCTTTCCGCTGCTCATTCCACAGAGCAGGACTCAGCACATGCAGTAAAGGGGGCAGGAAGACGGACTACCAGGTGGCTGAACAGTGCATTCCTATTGAGCTGTTTTTATTACCTGGTAGACACCAGGGCAGGTGGAGCTGTGTGCACAAGTATGTGTATGCATATGTATATTTCTGTGCATGTGTCTGCGTGTGTGCGTGTGCATATGTGTGTGCACGTGTGTGCGCACATGTATATGCACATGCTTTGGAGGTGGATGCCA
>NW_005345019.1:0-408 GCF_000412655.1 Myotis brandtii | reverse complement strand
CATGCATATATGCATAACCCATGGACACAGACAAAAAGGTTTTGAACACCTAGGGTAGGGGGCAGGATGGAGTGGGGGGGGAGGGGGTCAATTGGAGAAAAAAGGCGATATAGTAGGTCTCTAGTTATATTTGAGATCCGTTCCTATGGCGAGACGTAATATAAGTCGGAACCCACTTACATAAGCACCTACGTCACTCACATGGAGCATATACACAGCAGTCATGAAGTGAAATAGTAAAAAATTTTAAAGAAAGATAACAATTCCTGACCTTTACTTGTGGAAAATAATAAAAACCATAAAGCACATATGTATAGTACGTACTTTGAAATGATGAAACTTAATTTTTTTTATAAATAAACTAGAGGCCAGGTGCATGAAATTTGTTAATTGGGGGGGGGGGGGGGG
>NW_005345018.1:0-808 GCF_000412655.1 Myotis brandtii | reverse complement strand
TATTTATTTTTAAACACAACAGTGTGAAATATTTTTTTATGATAATTAATCTCACTTAGCAGATAAAAAAACAGGCTGGTAGAAGTTAAAGTAATTCTCCAGGTCACATAACCAATGGGCAGTGAATCCAGGATTGAAACACAGGTTTCCTGACTCTAGAACACAAACCACTACATACTGTGACATTATTATGAGCATTACAAAAAAGCACCTACCACTTATGTGCTAGATGTTTTATATAGATTATCATTTCTTCATTAATTTACTAGGCCTCTTTACTTTGGGCCAACCACGGATGTGCAAACCTATTTCTGGACATTATTATTTCTACTAATAACATGTCACTATTTACACCAATATCACACTTTAATGCACACAAGAACTTTAAGACTTTAAGTCAAGTAGTATATGTCCTTCCACATTTCACCTTTCTTTTCAAATTTGTTTTGGTATATTTCTCTATAAATTTTAAAATCAGCTTTTAATTTTTGAAATAAAATAGGTTGTTTGTTTGCTTATTCTTGCATTTTAAGGATTCTTTAATTTGGATAGCAACAGTCCATTAGCAGATGCATCCTTTCCAAACAATTTCTTCCAGTCTGTGGCTTGTTTTATCATTCTCTTGATAATATCTTTTAAAGAGTAGAATTTTTAAAATTTTGATAAAATTCAGCTTATCGGTTTTTTTTTTCTTCCTGGATTATGTCTTCATGTTATATCTAAAAAGGATTCACCCCAATCATGATCATCTTTGTTTTTCCCTATGTTATTTTCTTGAAGTTTCAAAGATTTTCAGTTTTCATTTAAG
>NW_005345017.1:0-567 GCF_000412655.1 Myotis brandtii | reverse complement strand
CCTTGGGCAGCTATTTTCCAAGTGGTGACCGAGGGACTCAGGTTGCTTCCTTTGTGGGTTCCCTATCTTTGAACTTCAAGGTCATCCTGGCTTAAACATCCAGGAGATTGGGAGGGAAAGGAATAGAAATTCTTACGGGTTTCCCACACTAGATACTTATCCACCTTGGCCAGGAAGTGACAGTTGTCATTTCCTCTCTCATTCCATTGGCCTGAGCTGCTCACATGGTCCCTCATGACCGCAAGGGAGTCTGGAAGATGTAGAGGAGCATGCAGGTATTAGTGAATGACAGGAGTCTGCCATACCCTTGTAGACCACCCTCCTCCTGTCTCTGCTTCTCTAACCCCAGTATGTTCAGGCCTGACTTCTTTCTTTTCTTCATTTTTGTCTTGAGTTCAACTTAGCCTGACTTTAGACAGTATTAATAAGGCCTGTTGGCTGGTAGGAGATTTGAGATCATCATGAATAAACTCTCCTTGGTTGGAACCATGAAAGGATGCCTTCCAAGCTCAATGACCACGTTTGCCAAAAGATCTTCATGAACTCTCCCATGAGGAAGTGAACTCC
>NW_005345016.1:0-282 GCF_000412655.1 Myotis brandtii | reverse complement strand
GGTGATGGAGGCCAAGATGCACGCCACTGGCTATGTGTACGCCACCTTCTACACGCCCGAGGGGCTGCGCTACGGGACACGCCTGCACACGCACTTGATAGGCAACATACACACTCACCTGGTGCACTACCGCGTAGACCTGGACGTGGCAGGTAGGACTCCCTTGCGCCAGATGACCCCAGGCCAGACCTTTGTGTGCAAACACTAACTCCCACTTTGGGAGACGATGCTGCACCCTGGACGCACACCATCAGGAGATCGTGCCCCACCTGCTCTGAGCCC
>NW_005345015.1:0-615 GCF_000412655.1 Myotis brandtii | reverse complement strand
CACAGGGGACGGGCAGGTGTGTGTGCACAGGGGACGGACGTGTGTGTGTGCACAGGGAACGGACAGGTGTGTGTGCACAGAGGGGATGGGAGTCCTTACACGAAGGGAGGTGAGCACACAGGCACACACAGAGGGCGGCCCTGTGAGGACACGGGGAGGAGACGGCGTCTACACGCCAAGGAGAGGCCTCAGGAGGGACCAGCCCCACCCCCACCTGGTCAGACCCAGGACGAGGGTCCGTCTGGTTCAGTGACCGTCGGGGCCTCTGTCACCGCTGCCCTGGCAGAGCCTCCCCATCACCGGGGTCTGGGCTGCATTTACCGTCTCCTCACCGCCAGGGTCTGGTGGGCAAGCCCAGCCAGAGGGGTGGCTGCAGACCTGTCCCTCTGGGCCCCTCTGGGTCCCTCTGGGTCCGTCTGGGTCCGTCTGGGCCCCTCTGGGTCCCTCTGGGTCCCTCTGGGTCCCTCTGGGTCCGTCTGGGTCCGTCTGGGTCCGTCTGGGTCCGTCAGCCTCTGTGCCTCCCGGTCGGCTCAGCCCTGGGCCTGGAGGGGGGCCATTTGGGTGCCTGGGGTGCACCCCGGCCTCGGCATTTCAGAGGCCCCCCCAGTGCGGGCA
>NW_005345014.1:0-509 GCF_000412655.1 Myotis brandtii | reverse complement strand
CAGGCTGACACTCTATACACTGAGCCAAACCGGCTAGCGCTAACATTTTGAATTATCGGACAAAATTGTGGTATTTGTAATTCTCTTATTAAGTGAAATTTATATAGAACAGAAATAACTCTGAAAAGCCTAAACTATCCAGTTGGTTTGTCAGAACTGAATTCAGTCCAGCTAACCATTATTGAGCACTCTACAAGGTATAAGTCACTGGGCTATCACTAATTTAAATTGGTAATACAGAAAAAATGAAATGGGGTTAGAAAGAAAAAAAGAGATCCAATGAGGCAAAGTACAGTTTTAATATCTAATCAGTCACTATGCTTCCTAAACAATTGCAGACACCCTACAATTCCATTTACTCAGATTCTCTTCTGTCCTCAACCTGAAGTCTCATCGGATTTTATAAAAATGCGAGAACTCAAATTAGTGTCCTACCAACTATCTCAGTCTATTACAACCGTGTTAGTGCTACATGGAAATTTGTAAGGGAAAATGAAGCTCTGATATGT
>NW_005345013.1:0-660 GCF_000412655.1 Myotis brandtii | reverse complement strand
CACCCCAATAAATTCAACAAAAAAATAAAAAGTACTAGTCAGATTCTTAATAGTAGAGCATCTGTAAAACATAAAACTTTATTAACTACTTTTTGTACCATAAACACTATTATTCTACTAAAATATTGTGCATATTTATTCCAGAGGTGCTCCTTACTTCAACAATGAGTTTGAGGCAGGATGAAAATGAAGTTAAGTGAAGTTAACCTTATTTCACCACATCATACTCTGTGAAATATATTAAAATATGTTAGAGACCAAAATCATATTGTCCTTCTCTAGTGCCCTTCCTATAGTTTAGCTCCTGCTCCTTAAAAAAAAATTATGTGGGCCCTAAAAAGCTCAGTCATATCCTTCCATTTAGTAGGTGTTGAGCCAGGTGCTGACCAGGGAAAATCTGGGAATACAGGTAATTCTGGAATGCTGTTGCCATCACTTAGAAGTGCAATGGCATGGATGTTCTAGGAACTAGATTATTGTGAACTGTTGGAGTGTTACCATGATTTCTTCTTATCTGGGAACAACAGCTCAATAGATAAAAGATGGAAAGTCAGGCAGGAAGATAGCAGAAAACCTAGTTCACAAAGCCACAGTGCTCGTTCTCTGTGGCAAATGACCTCCAAAGAAGAACTTCAGGCTCCAAAACTAGAACAAGTAGTA
>NW_005345012.1:0-901 GCF_000412655.1 Myotis brandtii | reverse complement strand
TTTTTTTCCAGTTCAAGTTCTATTCTGAGGATGGCTACATTTCTGACCTTTCTATATTTATCATTACCCTTTAAAATTTGCTGGAGTTGTTTTCTGACACTACAATAAAAAAGGCTCAGATAATACATATACTATGATGAAGGGCCTGTCCTGGAAACAGAAGACAGAAAAAGGGATACTCTTGTCAATTTGATATGAGTGAGGGCAGGGAGATAAGCAAGACTTCATTGACCTTAGCTGAGTTTTGAAGGATGAGTAGTGTTTATCAATTGTACAGACTGGGAAGGTGGGAAGAGAATTCTAAAGACAGTTGGAATTCTAAAGACAGCAATGACTCAGAGCTTAATGTAATGATTTAGTCATTCTGCATTTTCCTATCTGCCAATCCTAATATCCTCAACCTGAATTATTATGTTCCTATGTATGTAGATAGGACATTAAAAATTTTGTTTAAAAGGAAAAGAAAAGATCTAGTCTTTCATTACATGGATGTGTTGGCCTGAACCTGAATGATGGGTTCTGGTGAGGTACAAATCCAGGAAATATATCAAATGACCATGGTGATTTGAAAGATGAGTGGATTTTGTATCTACATGAGTGGAAAAAAGCAAAACAAAAACACCTCACTGGCGTTTTGCATTCATGTCCTCTGCAGATATAATCGTCAAGATTTGAAATATCTTGTTTCCCTTCAGCATATGTAGAAAATCACTCATTTTACAATAAAATTGCTTCTCAATTTCCCCTACTACTTGTTCTAGTTTTGGAGCCTGAAGTTCTTCTGTGGAGGTCATTTACCACAGAGAGCGAGCACTGTGGCTTTGTGAACTAGGTTTTCTGCTATATTCCTGCCTGACTTTCCACCTTTTATCTATTGAGCTGTTGTTCCCAGATAAGAAGA
>NW_005345011.1:0-877 GCF_000412655.1 Myotis brandtii | reverse complement strand
GCCTACTTAATTTTCTTTTATTCTTGTCAGTCCAATTTAATCTTAATAAAAGAAAGAGTATTTCTTTCTTTTTTAATACTTAATCTTAATAATATTTAATCTTAATAAAAGAAAGAGTCCCCATCCATCAATTTCAGAAGGATCAAAGTCTGGTTCTGGAGCCTGAAAATGGTTAGATCCAGAAACTCATAGGTAAAAAACACAAGAATATACATGTGATAACATAGCAAAAAAAAAAAAAAGTGTTTATAGTAACAAACCAGTGTATTCATTTCCTGCTATTACTATAACAAATTTCCACAAATTTGGAATTTTAGTGGCATAAAAACAAATTTTATTATCTTATGGTTCTGGAGGTCAAAGATCTAAAATGGGTCCACAAGGTTAGGCTTCCTTGAGTTTTCTAGCTTCCACAGGGTGCCTGCTGTGATATTGTGTTGGGGGGTTGTGGGGAGTCTTGTGGGACTGAGACCTTAATCTGTGGGACCCGATGCTATCTCTAGGTAGATACTCTAAGAACTGAGTTGAATTGTAAGATGCCCAGCTAGTGTCAGAGTATTGTTTGGATGGTGTAAGAAACCACTCCCACACACATTGGAATTGGGTGCAGAATCAAATCTGCATTTCTGGGCTCTATTTTCAAAGCCAGCTGGCTTCTCCCCCTCTCACCACCTGCCACCTTCTTATAAGGACTCTTGTGATCACATTAGGCCCATCCTGATGATTCAAGATTATCTCCCCAGCTCAAGGACCTTACTCCTAATCACATCTTCAAAGTCCCTTTTGCCAGATAAGGTAGCATATTCAAACTGTCCAGTGACTAGGACACTGACATTTTGGGGAGGCTAGCCAGCCTATCGTAGCCACTAATATTAAT
>NW_005345010.1:0-216 GCF_000412655.1 Myotis brandtii | reverse complement strand
AAGCGTTTCATTCACTCACCCCTAATGCCTTGGCAGGACCAGAGAGAAGGATTTCCTTGGCCTTATATGGCCCTCGGGCCGGACGTTCCCCACCCCTGATCTGGAGAGACACACACCAGGTGGACCCCATAGAACATGGTCCGACAAAAAGGCACGGGGACAAGCCCCTCCCCCTCCCCCAGCCAGAGGTTCTGGGGTTTCCAGTTTCTCCCTCTT
>NW_005345009.1:0-253 GCF_000412655.1 Myotis brandtii | reverse complement strand
CCCCCTGGTGGTCAGTGCTCTCCCATAGGGGGAGCGCCACTCAACCAGAAGCCTGTGAGTGCAGCAGCAGTGGCAGGAGCCTCTCCCACCTCTGAGGCAGTGCTAAGGAGCAGCGAGCAGGAGGGCAGTAAGGAGTAAGGGATCCCAGACTGCTAGAGGGTGCAGGCCTGGCTGAGGGGACCCCCCCCCACCCCCCAGTGCACGAATTGGGCCTCCAGTATTATAATAACTATGTATGGTGCCAATTGGGTGC
>NW_005345008.1:0-309 GCF_000412655.1 Myotis brandtii | reverse complement strand
TCAGTGCTCAAAAATGAATTCATGTAATTTAGTACATGAGCAGCCTGAAGAAGAAAAATCACATGATGGGTTCAATAAAAGCAGAAAAAGCATGTGACAAGATCCAACATCCATTCACGAATAAAATGTTCCCATAATCAGGAAAAAAGGAAAATTCCTCAACTTGATAGAGAATATAATATGTACACAAATCCTATTAGCAGCATCACGCATACTTAACAGCGAGAAACCAGACATTTTCCCGCTGTGATCAGGAGCAAGGCAAGGAGGTTCTCTCTGTGTTTCTCCTCAATGTCATATTGGAAGACC
>NW_005345007.1:0-217 GCF_000412655.1 Myotis brandtii | reverse complement strand
CTGTGGTGGGCACAGGGGTGGGTCTCGGCCCATACTCTGCGCCTCTTCCTGCCCCTCCCACTATGGCCCCTGGCCCCCTGTCTGCCGGCAGCCCCACTCTACTGCCGCCACTCCCACGTGCTGACAGCACTAGCCCTGCTCGCACCCACTGACTGTGCGGAGCAATTGGGGCCCGATGGCATGGAGCGATTGGGGCCAGTGTCAGCAGCGGGTGCGA
>NW_005345006.1:0-373 GCF_000412655.1 Myotis brandtii | reverse complement strand
TAACTACCATACTGTTGCCTGTGTCTATGAGGTTTTTATTGTTTGCTGTTCTTCTTTGTTCATTTGTTACTTTCAGTTTTATATCCCATACTAGAGGCCCGTTGCACGAAGATTCGTGCAATAGGCCTTCCTTCCCCTGGCTGCCGGCCCTGGTTTTCCTCCAGCAGCCATGACCTAGGCCTTTGGTCTGGCCTCAGCGAGGCTTGGCTTCTCTGCTGCAGCTGCAGCAAGGCTTGGCTTCTGCCCTCCAACTGCAGTGAGGCTTGGCTTCTCCGCCAAGCCTCTTCAGTCTTCAGCCTTCAGTCTTCAGCCTTCAGTCTTCACTTCAGCCAGAGCCTTCAGTCTTTGCTTCGTGCCTGCATATGCAAATTAA
>NW_005345005.1:0-540 GCF_000412655.1 Myotis brandtii | reverse complement strand
ATAGTGTTTTATAATTTTTCACTCTTTATTTAAAAAAGCATAATTTTAAGGGATGCCAACATCAGTCTAAAGTAGTGCTGATAGCAAAAATAATACTATATGTTATTCTTTCTCTGATTTTTCACAGCAGTAATTGAAGTTTCATTTTCTGTGTATTAGTGAATTTAGGTACTTGAATGGCGAAATTATCCTGAAGAAGTCACCTTGATATGTGCTAGTCAATATACTTAATGTTTGGACACGAAAAGATGATATTTATGAAAATTGATAAGGATTCTTTAATATAGTTGAAATCTGCATTAGGATATTTTTAATATTCAGAGTTTCATTCTGCTGTGTTATCAATCAGTGTATTACATTACATTTATATCAGATTGGTCAATATAATGTGTGTGTTTTATGTATTAAAGGCAAAACCTCTTTAAACTGAAACTTTTAAGAAAGTTTCAACAGAAAAGTTATATATATTTATGTGTGGGTAAATATATATGTATGTGTCTGTATGTTATTCTCACAGTACTATACTTGGTAAAGTTTACG
>NW_005345004.1:0-367 GCF_000412655.1 Myotis brandtii | reverse complement strand
GGTAGATAAATAATAAATAGACAAAACCAAAGTGCTTAGTTTTTGTTCAGCCTTTAAGATAATGAGTCACATGGTTAATAACCACAGAAAACCGAATTCTGTGGGTCAGAAAAGATATATGGATTTTAACCTAGACTCGGCCTCTATGTTTTCCCAGTATATCCTTATAAAAAGCGCTTAGTCTGCTTCACTGGATTGTCTTCTGCTGTGATATGCTGTATAATAAACAATCTCCCTTCCCAAATTTCCATGGTTTCCAACAGCAAACCCACACCCTTGCCCCTGGGCTTGTAGGTCAGCCCTTCAGTTGAACCACTCCAGGCTGGGTTCAGGGCTGTCTCGCCTATTTTAGGACCCTGGGTGAAGG
>NW_005345003.1:0-208 GCF_000412655.1 Myotis brandtii | reverse complement strand
GTTAATTTGCATATTATCTCTTTATTATATAGGATATACATATCCCATGGTGACAGACAATAGTGTGGTGAAGGCCTGGGAGGGGTGAGTACAGGATGGAAAGGGTCAATGGGGAAAAACAAGTAAAGGAGACATCTATAATACTTTCAATAATAAAGGTAAATTTTTAAAAATAATAATAAAACATACTTATAGTAGAAAAGTAACT
>NW_005345002.1:0-396 GCF_000412655.1 Myotis brandtii | reverse complement strand
AAAAGGAAAGAGGACTTATTGGTGCACCTAACCAAAAGTCTAGAAATGGAACTGACATTAAGCAAGATTACATTCAGGAACAAAAATATGTCACCAGACTTATCAAGATTTTCTCCAACTCCCTAATTTTCTCTCCTCTTTATATTTATTTGCTTTCCAGGTTCTGTGCAGTGGTAAATTGTCTATAGCAAGTTTAGTCTCACATCCTCTCGTGTTCAGGCCTAGTAGGAAACTGTACCTAGTGCTTCCCTGGGAACTCCAGAAATATCTCATTGCATCTTACTGGTTCGCACCCAGTCAAATGCACATCCCCGAACCTGCCTCCATGGCCTGGGAGGTGCAGTGTTCTCACTAATGATTTGGTTTCTTTGGATCCAAAGCCCGTGAACTGAGAGT
>NW_005345001.1:0-217 GCF_000412655.1 Myotis brandtii | reverse complement strand
CGCTGCCCACTCACCTGCTCCACCATTCTGCCACAGTTCTGCTCCCATTGGGGCCCACCGGGGCTGGCAGTGCCTCCACTGCTGCCTGCTGCCAGCGCCACCCACTACCAGTGCTGTGTCGCCGATGCTCACCATGTTCCGCACCACCCCCTGGTGGTCAGTACAGGTCATAGCGAGTAATCGAACTCCTAGTCAAACAATTTGCATATTAGGCTTT